>NC_047032.1:15886691-16049375 GCF_902652985.1 Pecten maximus | reverse complement strand
GAATGTAACATTTTGTCAAAAGTACTCAAAAATGTTATAGTATAATATATATTACTAGTTCAAAACAGTAGAAAATGATAATTTTTTTCTGACTTGGCTTTTTATAACACAATATGCAAAATCTCAATCAAAAAAGGTCTTCTTAATTCAAATAAATAAGGCTAGTATGCTTCATTTCTAAATTGAAAAAAATGTCTAAGTAAATAAATGTGCATATATCTTAATAAGGTTGATAATGAAGTTTACATTATATTCGTGGAGGAAGACAGAATATTGAGAAAATATACATCGACATGGAGTCCAGTACAAAGCGCCGTGAGAATAACACCTGGTGTACCGGAAATATAAGCTTCTTCCTTATTATCAAAGACACTCAACTTGCAAATTCAATCTTAAACAGAATGTCATGCCAAACAAGACGAAACCAAGTAAACATGCTACTGCATGAACACATTATCTGCATTGTCTGCAAATGATAAATGCATATAGCAATTCTTACATTAGGAGTAAAATTAAAGATAGAGGAGAGACTAGAGACACAACTTTTAAAGAGGTGAAATCTGGTTTTCTAGTTATTTTTACACCTACCGACATTTAGAAACGAGAAGACATCCTGTAATGTACGAGAAATGTTTGCTCTGTAGTCTTCGCTCCGTATGATGTGAAGTTGATGTCGTGAAAAAACCTTCAGCCATTCCTGGAGATGTACATGATATAAGCTGGCAGATATTGGCACCTGTTATGACAAAAACAACAAATAAGCTGGCAGATATTGGCACCTGTTATGACAAAAACAACAAATAACAGCGATATAATAACTGATAATTCAAATTCAATATAGATTAACTGAGAGCAAAATTAAAACAAAAACAAAGATTTGTTTGGAGACTACTGACAAAACTACAAAGATATCAAGATCATGCGCTCTGGAAGAGTAAGCGTTTCATGCCTCGTCGACGTCACCAACCATACAAATCTAGGTCAAAGTCGGATAAAGTCACATTCACTCAAATGAAAATTGGGGTGGTGACAACGGAACCACTGGACATATCTACAAGCTTGAAATATGCCTGACTTCATATCGCATAGGGAACCAGATAATTTCAAATGGGATCATGATGTCGATCGTAACAAGAGGCCCCTGGGCCTTAACGGCCATCTGACAAACATTTACAGCAGGGAACATCCCTCAATCCAGCATCATTACCATCAATTATCTATACGCAGCCAGTTATGTTTCAGATCAAATCTGGTTTTTATCCTTTTATCTTAAAGGAGGAGCAGCATCTTAAAGCAAAATGTCTGCCAAGTTCCCATTTTTGGGGCATGTCACTCTGTCCCAATGGGTGGGACAAGCCTCATTTATATCAATTAGGGATTTCCCTTCCCCGATGATGTTTCATACTGAATGTTATTTTAATCAATTAAGGCATTAATGAGGAGAAGCATTTTAAAGCAAAATTTAATCTAAGTGCTCCTTTTGGGACAGGGTGCCCCACCCTTCTTTCCAAAGGACTCAGACCTGTCTCATTTATATAAATTATGATTGCTGCTCCCTTAAGATGTTTCAAACCAAATTTGGTTGTAATCAATAAAGGCATTAAGAAAGAGTACGATTTTAAAACAAAAGTTTTGCTAAGTTCTCCTTTTGGCGCCTCGCTCCTCTGTCCCCAGGGGGCCCACAAGCCTCCTCTATATAAATTGTGATTGCCATCCCCTTATAATGTTTCAAACCAAATCTGGATGTTATCCGCCCAATGGTAGAAGAAGAGTAGGGTTTAAAATCAATAATTCCCCCGCCACTGTGGCCACAAGGGTCAGACCTGCCTCATTTCTATAAAATATGATTGACCTCCCCAAATGATTTTTCACACCAAATTTGGATGATTTCCACCAAAGGGTAAAGGAGGAGTAGTATTTTAAAGCAAAATTTCAGCAAAGTTCCCTTTTTGGGGCCCCGCCCCTGTGTACCTAGGACTCGGACAAGCCGCATGTATAAAGAATATGATTGCCCTCCCAAAAATGATTTTTCACACCAAATTTGGATGAAATCCGCCCAAGGGTTACGGATGAGTAGGATTTTAAAGCAAAAAATTCACCAAAGTTCCCCTTTTTGGGACCCTCCCCTCTGGCCCTAGAGGTCAGGCCAGCTTCATTTATATAAAATGTTAATGCCCTTCCGCAGTTTTGTTTCACACCAGATTTGGTTGTAATCCACCAAAATGTTAAGATGTAGTAAATGTAGGGGTTTTCAGCAAAAAATCACCAAAGTTCCCCTTTTTGGGCCCCGCCCCACCGGCCCCAGTGGTCATAAACGCCTCATTTATATAAAATATGATCGCCCTTCCCCAATGATATGTCACACCAAATTTGGTTGTAATGTACCAAAGGGTTAGGGAGAAGTAGGATTTTATGGCAAAATTTCACCATAGTTCCCCCTTTGGGGCCCCGCCCCTCGGACCCCAGGTGTCACATTTCATTTATATAAAATATGACTACCTTCAACCGAAGATGTTTCACACCAGATTTGGTTGTAATCCATCAATATGTTAAGATGTAGTAGGGTTTTTCAGCAACATTTCACCAAAGTTCCACTTTTGGGGCCACGCGTCTCCGGCCCCAGGAGTCACCAAGCCTCATTTATATAAAATATGATTGCCCTCCCAAATGATGTTTCACAACAAATTTGGTTGTAATCCGCCAAAGGGTTAAGGAGGAGTAGAATTTTAGAGCAAACATTCACCAGAGTTCCCCTTTTTTGGCCACGCCTCTCTGGCCCTAAGGGTTGGACCAGCTTCATTTATATAAGATATGACTGCCCAACCCCAAAAGATGTTTCACACCAAATTTGGTTGTAATCCACCCAAATGTTAGGATGTAGTAGGGTTTTCAGCAAAAAATTACCAAAGTTCCCCTTTTGGGGCCCCGCCCCTCCGGCCCCAGGGGTCACATAAGCCTCATTTATATAACATATGTTTGCCCTCCCAAATGATGTTTCACACCAAATGTGGTTGAAATCCACCAAAGGGTTAAGGAGAAGTAGGATTTTAAAGCAAAAAATTCACCAAAGTTCCCCTTTTTGGGACCCTCCCCTCTGGCCCTAGAGGTCAGGCCAGCTTCATTTATATAAAATGTTAATGCCCTTCCGCAATTATGTTTCACACCAGATTTGGTTGTAATCCACCAAAATGTTAAGATGTAGTAAATGTAGGGGTTTTCAGCAAAAAATCACCAAAGTTCCCCTTTTTGGGCCCCGCCCCACCGGCCCCAGTGGTCATATACGCCTCATTTATATAGAATATGATCGCCCTTCCCCAATGATATGTCACACCAAATTTGGTTGTAATGTACCAAAGGGTTAGGGAGAAGTAGGATTTTATGGCAAAATTTCACCATAGTTCCCCCTTTGGGGCCCCGCCCCTCGGACCCCAGGTGTCACACTTCATTTATATAAAATATGACTACCTTCAACCGAAGATGTTTCACACCAGATTTGGTTGTAATCCATCAATATGTTAAGATGTAGTAGGGTTTTTCAGCAACATTTCACCAAAGTTCCACTTTTGGGGCCACGCGTCTCCGGCCCCAGGAGTCACCAAGCCTCATTTATATAAAATATGATTGCCCTCCCAAATGATGTTTCACAACAAATTTGGTTGTAATCCGCCAAAGGGTTAAGGAGGAGTAGAATTTTAGAGCAAACATTCACCAAAGTTCCCCTTTTTTTGGCCACGCCTCTCTGGCCCTAAGGGTTGGACCAGCTTCATTTATATAAGATATGACTGCCCAACCCCAAAAGATGTTTCACACCAAATTTGGTTGTAATCCACCCAAATGTTAGGATGTAGTAGGGTTTTCAGCAAAAAATTACCAAAGTTCCCCTTTTGGGGCCCCGCCCCTCCGGCCCCAGGGGTCACATAAGCCTCATTTATATAACATATGTTTGCCCTCCCAAATGATGTTTCACACCAAATGTGGTTGAAATCCACCAAAGGGTTAAGGAGAAGTAGAATTTTAAAGCAAACATTCACCAAAATTTCCCATTTTGGGCCCCGCCTCTCAGGCCCTAGGGGTCAGACCAGCTTCGTTTATATAAAATATTAATGCCCTCCTCCAATGATGTTTCACACAAAATTTGGTTGTCATCCACCCAAAGGTTAAGATGGAGTATGGTTTTTAAGCAAATATTCACCAAAGTTCCCCTTTTGGGCTCCGCCCCTCGGACCCCAGGGGTCAGACATGCCTCATTTATATAAAATATGATCGCCCTCCCCCAATTCACCCAAGGGTTAAGAGGAGTAGTGTTTTAAAATAAAAAGTCGTACGCACGGCGGACGGCGGACGACGACGGACGGAACACGATGGTTATAGGTCAAAGGGTCAGATGACCTAAAAATAGAACTGACGATAACCAAAGAATTGAGAACCATCATATACCGCACTAAGGTATGTAGGCAATTTATTATGTATATTATTACAAAAGACCCTTAATTCATTTTCTATAATCACGGAAAATATATTCAGAGGTATTTAATTCCATAAACACCGGAGTTTGTTTAATGCCTGTTCTACATATCAAAATGAATTTAACGTAGGTGACATGCTATTTGGTATATATCAAAATGATTACTTTATATATATATTGATTAAATAAAGATTATATTTTTGGATTCTTAACGTGTTTTATGAGTAAAAAATATTAAGAATGTCAACTAATTCCATGAGTGAACAATATTTGCCTAGAAATAAGATATTAGGAAAACATATTTAACACAAGTGAATATGTAACTATTAAATCATGTTGTAAAATTGGAAAGTAATATTGCAATGTGTACCTGCTTCGAAATCCATATTTTGTTTTCTGTAAAAAATACAGTTTCTATCTACATGATGGTCATACGCCAACCTTGAATTTCTCCTTATGGTCCTGGTCATACAGACATGATCTCAATGTGCGGTTCTTTTGACACGCTTGTAAGTCTCTAATGGTTTGTAAAACGTCCATGTGAAACTGATCCGTGTTGTTACCATAGTTACCATGGAGGTAGTGACTGTATAACCTACAAGTAAGATACATTTTATGACTTTGCAGTGGTCAGAATATTTTAAAAGTCCATCTCCTATGCCGTAACATTGTTTCACTTGCATTTTTTGGAAAACACTCTACAGTGTACGTAGAATGTTTCCTAAATCTACCATAAATAGAAGATATCGAAAAATGGAATACATTCTAAAACTCCCAGAACAATTTTATAAGTAAAATTTAAAAAAAAAAAAAAATAGAACGAAACTCTGGTTAAACGTAAATACTCAGGGAGCTGGCCTCGTATGACACTGACTTGTATTTGACAAACATGTGCTCAAATGACATCTACATACTAAATTTAAATACAAAATGTACATAGTTGTACGGAATAATCTCCTTTTAAAGTAGAAAGTCGTTTTTAATCGTTCTGAACCTTTTTGAAAATTGTGTTTTAATGCTTAATCTAGGTCAGGGGAAGGCGAAAAAATTAGATATATTCTCATAGTCAGATTGCGAAATTTTTATTCGTTAAAATTAAATCTTTCGTTTTGCATTAAAATTGCGAATACATTCGGCTAAACAGTATTTGGTGTGTTTGGCGTACACAATGTTTTCCGCATGATCCAATATCAACGAATTAGCGCAATGTTAAATTGACCCATCTACATGATTTCTTTTTTAAAAGCGTACATGAAGAAATAGTAACTAGTGCAATCATAATCCAGCGCTTATTTCAGTGCTTTTCAAAAAGAAGAGCGAGTAAATGGTGCAAAATTTACCAGCCAGTGCAGTGTGTTCGTTTACAGTAGTTTTGCTTCAAATGCTTTACCTCTCTACCGGATTCCTGAGAATTAGTATAAGTTTGATTGATGGATTGACATATTTGATGAGGAAGGGTGTGGTTATATTAGGCTCCTTCCCTTCGGGGTCATTCTGAGGAATTAGTTTCCAGTATGATTGGTCCCAGAGATCCATCGGTTCACCATGCCCTATATGTATGGTATAACAACTAAACAAATCAGCACATATTTCCGTAATCTAATCAAGTTACTGTCTGGTAAATTGTTTTTCATATCAAATTATTTTGTTACATAACTAACGAGGGTTACATAACTACAAATGTAACGAACAATCCATATTTTAAGAAATACATTATGTTGTTTATTTGACGATATTGAAGATTGCGAGTTTCCTGAGTATTAGTATGTTTTTTTTTGTGATCGTACATTACATATTATTACACATTACATTACGATGTTCTCTAACTTTTGCTGTCTAGTGTACTTTCTAATTTGATTTAAACAAAAATAAGTGAGTAATAATTAATTACTTAATGAGTTAATGTTAGTTAATCAAATAAAACTTGCTTGGGATGGAACAGTTATTTTGACGGTGAAATATCGCCGTTTCCAAGGCTGTATTTATTACATCGTAACGAGAATGTGATGGTTGTTATTTACCGTCTTTTAAATCATACTTCTGTTTGGTCACATGATGAAGTAGTATTATAATAATGTAAATAACAATAATAAATGATTGTATAAGTATACGTATTTCGAATACGGTGGTATTATTCCTTTTCATCACGTGAGTCAATACTATTAGATATGCACATGTAACCAGGATATAAACAATCCCAATAAATAAGAAATGAATTACTTATATCAGTAGCATACCTGTGATAAGGTGGTGGTAGGGAGATCCATCCGAGCGTAACATTTTATCTCGAGATATCGACTCGGAATCGAACAGTTTAGTGAATTGGCTCAAATACATTGTGCCTCCGGGCATATTCCCGTTGCCTAGAAACAAAATAATAATGCAAAAATAATATCATGAATAAGATCAAAATTATATTGTGTCCAATCAGGCAGACTTACTGTTCCTGACTCTTGGTTCAGAATATAGTTTAAATAATAGGTAATCCCTACATGACACTGATTTGGGCAAGGACCGGTTAGCCTGTTGTAACAGAAATGTGGCCAGTGTGATGGCATGCTGCTGTAACAAGGTGAAATGACACTATAGAATCTACACATGTTCATATAACCTAACGCGGAGCTAGTTGCACGGACGTTAAGCTCTAAACAAACATAGTGGCAGTGATCAAATGACTAAACAATTAAGTTGAAAGTAAACTATACACCAGATCATGTGTTGAATGTCAAAACCAAGAACAATTTCATATTAATTAGAATTTTTATCTACAGACACTAAGAATCACCAGAAGATTCAAAGGTACCTTTTAATGGGATGGTATCAATGATCTTAACATAGATATATACCCCCGCAACAAAAGTGTATCATATTGACCAAGGTATCAATAAAATATTCTTGCTAATTCTAACCATTTTCGTTGATGCCAAATTTAATTTATGATCATACCAACGATTTCTTATTTCTTCAAGTGGTTGTTTTTGTTATTCCCGCCGCTGATACTTCGATAAAGAAAGCATGTAGGACATAGCAATATATTCAATACGAAAAGAAATATTTATTTATTTAAATTCCTTTGCCATTACCGTATCGACGCCAGCTCCAGAACCAAGTTTCTTTTCCCATAATGCCCTTGTTCTTTAGTATATGCGGATGTTGAGTAATCCGATAGAAGAGATCAGTAGTTCCACTTTTGCAGGCACCAAAGAGGTGAAAATAAGGAAGGCAGCTCACTTTTCCTTCCGATTCTTCATACCAACATGGATTTTTAAACTGCTTTAAAAATGTCTTTTGTTTCTGAAGAAAAATATAATTGCAGACTTACAATTTGCAGTCCTTAGTTGTCATTGACAATTATTTTTGCTGATCATTTGAATTACGTTGAAGAGTAGCATCTACCGAGTGATTCAAATATAGAAAATGGTGGAATATGTATTGCTTCTGAATAATTGTAGTAGCAGACATCATAATAATTACTTCCGAATTCCTAAAAACAGAACTTAGTTTGTGTCCGTAACGATTAAGATGTTTACCAAACTATTTATGTAAGACAACTATAGATAGGCGATCACGGCATGTGTACAGACTAAATGGAAAGAAAATCAACACGAATCGCAAAAACCTGCAGGTTGATGTAGGTTTCGGAATAGTTCCTCACCCGAGAAAGAACGAATTATGGCCAATTGTATATTAATACACATATTCTGGACAAACAAAACCCAACGTCTATCATGGTTCTTCGAACTCCTCGAAAACGAATAACGATAGCTAAAGTCACGGCTTCTCATTGTGTTTTCTTCGAGGGATATACTAGAAATAAAAGCCACTTTGTAATGCTGTTAAGAACAATCTTCTGGAAGGCTACATGTTAATTGTTTAAATCAATTATTTTAGCAGTATAAACGTACGAGATATCTACCAAGTAAGAAGAGGCAAATGCACTGGCAGGCTTGATCGGGATCAGTGCCCACACCGGCTAATATGACTGTGTTTTCATTGTCAAGTGAAACAATAAAGATTTTTTATTTAACTTTAAATAGATCCATATTCATTTAAAATCATTCTTACTTACTTTAGATAATATATTCTAATTCTCTGACTTACTTTACATAATATATCCTCTGAAAATGTCGCCAACTTCCGTCGCGTACAATCAATTGACAGAATGTTTGATTTATTCGTGTCCCCATTAAGATATATCTTCGAACAATTAATCCAATCATTCCGCTTTTCTTTAAAATATTTCCTGAAACGTTTAGTGGTTTTCTCGTTTATTAGCCTCTTCGTCGTCATCGTAATTTTTGGTGATGTCACTTCCGGTGCCCTGTCTAGAAGATGGCGCCATTGAACCTTCCATGATGCACCTGCATTGTAACTCAATCTCTGTTTATCTACGACCACAAACGAAGGGTAAAGCCTTATGGCCGGAATGTGATATGCCAGAAGGAATAACTGCAAGAACCATATTCCGACTCCAATACTGCTAGTCACAGCTATAGCTGACAATAGAAGAGCTTGATCGGTGGTTCTGAAATAAATATGTACATAATTATAATTATAGTCTGAAGGAAAGATTATAAAAATAGCCAAGATTATCAACTCTGAATGACGTAACTTCTAAGTATAAAAATGTGGAGACATGAGATTCAGAACAGGTACATTGTACCTACATATAGGAAGGGAATTGGTAGAAGGACGGGAAAACAGTGAAACCGAATATTGACTTAGATTGCTAAAGCATGTATATAATTGTTGATGTCATTAGATTTCCTACCAGTAAAAAACATCATGTTAGTGAAACAAGAAATGTACTAAGTAAGAGAGTTGGAATGCATAAGCAATTAATACATTAACTAGAAACGCTTAAGATTCCACTGATTGTATAACTAGACACGTGTGGAAAAGGTCCTTTCTCCATATTCTCCTTTTACGGGATAGCAGATGCCAATATCACGTATAAGACTTAACAAAGAGGAGATATTTGTTAAATTAGTTAAACTCCTTTTATGTCATAATGTCGTTAGGAAATCCTTAAAGCAATCTCATGAATATAGCCGCTAGGCTTGAAAATGTTGACAAAACGTAAATGCAATTTAAGTGTATGTGAGAACACCACAAGATTAATTAACGTACCGAATACGTACTTGTATCCCAAACTACCCGCGGTCATTGTTTCTCGTACCATATATGATCGAATCCAGATTCATTGGCCAAACCTTCAGGTTGTAGGGCCTTGGAAGGTTAACATATTGCCACATGTAGATTATTGTCCCAATGTGGTATGCAATCATTGTTGATGTCGTAGTTATTTGTGGAATGATTGATGGAATGGTGTGGTCTTTTTAAAAGTATTTGTTTTTTAAACAACAAACGTCTTTAGTTGAATGCACATATTCTAATGTTTTATATAACATACTACATGTATATGCAGAAAAAGGTGCATTCACGTGAACGAAAGCCTGTGTAATGTAGATACCGACGTAATAATAAACATACATATATCTATATATACATTGTACTTATGCATACTAGTCCATTTTTACGTATCGCCCTTGCATAAAGGGATACTGCAGGCAAAATTCTTCACGTAAAATTCATGAGAAATTTTTCATGTGAAATTCACGTGAAGTTCATCTGAAATTCACGTACATTTCACATGAATTTCACTTGAACGAATTCTGCCTGTGTAATGTAAATGTAATAATAAAGCTTTTCATACATTGTACATCTTAGGCAGTATTCCAGGACGCATCATCGATGTTTTGTGGTTGCTATTAATATACTCGTATCTAAATTCGTTACACATGGGTCTCATGATATTTACAACATAACCTCAACGCAATCAATGTGAAAAGAGCAAATATGGAACAAATACATAACTTCTGATACAAGGTAGGACAGTAAGTCTATGGTTAGGTATATTTGATACTGTTTGTTAAGTGGGAGGTCTGAAACACAACCTTCTAGCACCTGATTATTGTGTAATCGAGCATGCTATGTAATGTGCAATACACAAGCTCTGATTCTTTATACGGCAGTTTGATAAAAAGTGACAAAAAATGAACTGCGAACGCTATATATAACTGGAATGTATGATGGGCTCATACTATATCTAATAAAAATTGCTTAGTTGTAGAAATTTTAATTTGGTGAAATATCAACATGCGCTAATATATATGTTATTGTTTAAAGGTTTGCTGAAAATTATACAGTATGATTTTAATTACTCCAATATATACCATATCTTAACGTTTTGACCTAACACCAATCGAACAGGTTAATGCATTCAGACACGCACATATGGGTAAATTCAGGGGTAATGAAATTGTGTTTTGTTCCGTTTTAATGAAAAAAACGTTACCAATTAAAGGTTATCGCAACTCGTTGAAATCTCCCTGCTTTATTCTAATAAAAAAAGTACAATATGGACCCCAGTTTACCAGTATACATATGTTAAAGTTTAAACGCATTGTCAGGGTTAATGGATACGGACACGCACGAGGGTTAACTAAGATATCGATGGTAAATGTGTTTCATTTCAAAAAAGGTCATTATTAGAAAGAAAATCAAGATAAAGTTTTGATTCCAATTTATGGTGATCAAAGCACTTTTAACCTCTCCGATTTATTTAAGCAGTGCAAATGTATAAATAATTCATTGTACTAGTATGCTAATATATCAAAGATCTGACATATGATCAAAAATGGATAAAAGTAAGTTTTATTTAAAATGTTAAAATGACATTATGGTATCATTTAACATACGTTAATTTAAGTGTAGTTAAATTATTTTACTCTTTATCTTTACTTTGATGTTATGCATAAAAAAATGTCCACTTTTGTAGTTATTGACACAGAGATAAAACAACCATAAAGAAAAATATAATTCCAATGGAGCTAGGGAAGTATAGGTTGTTTAACAAGATAGAATAATTGTTTTGTTTAGTTTTGTTAATTTAACGTCTAACCAACAACTAGTTTAATTTGAGGACGCTCATCCTGTCTATGAGATACATGCGTGTACTCTTTCATTAAACTTTTATTTCCTTCAAAATAATTAAGAGTGCAATGAAAAAAAAATGAATTAAATGCAGATAGATATTCAAAAATTAAAAGTTGCAGACATACATTGACATAAACATTGGATCATTAATGATAGTTATTATGAATGGCAAGCTATGATGGCCTGGTATAAGATTACATACTTTTATATAAATGACAGTGTGTTGAAAATGTACACAACATTCACTGAAATGTCATATTACAATGTATGTGCCTTTTCAGAAAAAAATTAGGCTATCTTTAGTTAAGGATATAATGAATATTTCATCATACTGAAATGCAGCACATCCAGCTCCACTTGGGACACCCAATAAATTAGAAATTTGAACACCTCTGTCCGCTAGATCGACGGTCGCATATACATGAATGGGATATTTGTTGGCAATTTTTTTTAAACAATCCATCTCGCAAATTAGTAATGTTTGACTCTCTGCAGTCTAATAAACAGTGAACAACTGCATCCTCATAAAAACCATTACTACGTGTGCACATAAAAGTTCACAATCTGGAGGAGTTATCCACATTTTACTTAAGAATATATATATTTACATTTGATGAAATTATCATACGGGCGACATGAAATATTTATCTGTCACCCAAATTGTAATAATGGTAAATAAATAAATGGTAATAATACACCCGTAATTATTGCTCATCAGTATTATAACAATTAGATGCTATATTGTCCTTTGACACCGCTTTACGATAAAAACCACAATATCTATATTTGGAATATCCAGAAAACAAGAGATTAACAAAAAGTCATTAGATACAGTATGTTAATCAAACATTAGAATTGTGAAAAAGTTGCATGCTGCACGTTCTATTTTAAGCCTAAAAAATGCCTGTCCAAAATGATAAAATTGATTATGTCATATAAAAAAACAAAGTGATTACAATGACAACAAATTAGATCAAAACAGGAAATATATTTCAAAAAGATAAACGGCATAGTTTTAATGCTGGTGGTTATAATTTAAAACTGCTGGTGAAATCAATTAACGAACTAATCAATAAATGCGTTTCAGCACGGATAACAAAACTATATCAGTTTGAATCATTTTTGGTGATAATAAGACTGCATTTGAATCAGGAATATATTTTATTAATGTGCCATTTGATTAGATACATCTACTTATTCAGCTTGCATTCGATCTTAATTTAGTTTCGTCTTTAACTGCATATATGCATTTTGCATTTACCGCTACATTGACCAATCACATACTTCATCTTGACCAGTAACGCCATCTGTCGCGTCATATCCGGGGCCAAAAGAAAATTATACGGCTATGCCGAAAATGTAGTTAGTTTTTACAGCTTATCATACTAACCAGTAACAATAGTTATTGTCTGGTGATCAAGTATATCTGTAAACATTATCTAGAGTCATCGGCTTTTCAGTTCAGCAACGTTCATATCGAAAGTCAATGAAATATCCCATACAACTTAATGATATGCAGCAAATAAACCTTAATATCAAAGCAAAACGATAATATTATGAATATATACACCGCTGCAGAGAGCTGCATTTAAGCAACAGGATAATGTTGTATTTGGGGCCAGATAGTGTATTTTTATATAACCCAGGTGCTCGAGCTATAATGTATAAATAAGTTTTATATAATCGCGAGAAATAAGATACCGTAGATTACTTGGTGTCAAAGGACAATTTAGCATCTAATTGTTATAATACTGATGAGCAATAAATACGGGTGTATTATTACCAGTCATTTACAATAGCTAATACAATGCTTATATGATATGATATAATATAGTATAATATAATATTATATAATATAATATGATAGCAATATTATTAAGTTTTGCATCCAGATGACGACAATCGTCTGTATAAATGAATAGTCATTTGCAAAAAGGATAGTATGGAAATAAACAGATTTTGTATTGTCTATCATATAAGCGAGTGAACCTTAAACTTGTGCAAATTTATGGTATGGTTGACCTGTCACAGCGTAAAGGATATTGTTTCGAATTATCCTGAACATGTACAAACTAAATTAAAACTAATTATGCAATATCACCGATTTAAAGATAATTAACATCAGAGGTAATGCTTACAGCTCGTTAACCCCTAATAGATTAAATCTCTATATGTATGACTTGGGCAGACGTCAATACATGAAACAGTACACTATGTGTTGAAGATGTCATTACATTTATGTAACATTAGACCATGGAAGTGAAAGCAGTAGGAAACTAAATCAACAACAAAAACTCATGTAATCAAAAACAAATTAATTTGAACAGAACAACCACGTTGTGGAATATTTCAACAACATCACGCTCAGTGCATTTGAGGTTTTAGTAAATAGTTTTAAATTGAGAGTATTTACATGGGGCAATATACAGTTTTGTTTCTTTTCGTAAGGAGTGTGCAATAGGCTATCACCTTAAATATAAATTTGATGAAATATACCTTTAAAAATGATTTTGATAAATTACATCTTTAAAAATGAAATTGATGAAAATCACATCTTTGAATATAAATTAAGTAAAATGCACCTTCAGATACGAATTAGTAAGATACAAGTTTTAAGCATTAACTTTGTAAAATGCATCTATAAACATTGATTTAGCAAATTACACCTCTTTAATGACTTTTGATATATTACACTTTTAAATATGAATTGAGTAAAATAGTAAAATACATCAAAATTGAGGCAGTGTCAAGGAAGATATTAGGCAGAAGAAAATTGTTAAGAAGGAAACGAAAAGATAAGGTTCCATATTTAGTCGCCTCTTATTATCATACAATGGCAACAACATGAAAAACTCGTTTGCCCTATCTACTGGACGACACCGAGGAAAATATAATTAGACATAAAGGTCCTTACTCATACGAGGGTTGATTGATATGTTGTGAGCCTGGTATTGAAAGAGGTACTCAAGGGTGTGCTTTTAAGTCCTACTATTCTCTGACTATATAGGGCCGTGTACCCAAGGACTGGTCTCATTTGGTAAGTTTATATCGACGAGGTAGCACTCTAAAGTAAACAAGACAAGCGGCTTTTGCAAATGAACAAAATCGGTTAGGGTTAGGGTTAGGGTGAAAGAGTCTGTCATTGGCATAGCCGCCGTTCACGATTGTGGCTTTAAAATGATTGAGCATCCGCCTTATTCACCTGATCTCGCTCCATCAGACTTTCATCTACATTTGTATTTCCAAACCTGAAAACATCTAATTCATGTCCCCTAACCCTAATCCTAATCCTAACCCTAACTCTAGCATGCAGTGGATGACTTTCTGAACTGTAGAGAAAAGTGGCACTGAGGCCCTTAAACACCGCTGGCAAAACTGTATAGATACTGAAGGGGGTAATGTTGAAAAAAAAATTACAATATGTCTGGCAAAATTCAAATCCTTCAATATGAAGATCACAATCCACTAATCAGCCCTCGTACCTCACTAGAGATATCCGGATATTGTGATAAATGAAATCGAAACAAACCACTAAGAAATATGATAGACTGTCTATCACTATCAATACCAATCTTAACACGCCCGTAGTGTCTAGGTTGCAGGACCTTAAATTATACTTCACAGACCGGTGGTTTTTTAACATATAGCTACTGTTATTTCTAATCAGCAAATAACCCAAATTCCACATGACGAAATTTTAGAAAATAAGCACATCAAATCATGAAACACAATCATGCAGGTATATCAATATCTCCACAAACATTAACAAATTTATTTTGTGTTAATAATAACTTACGTTTCGGGTCATTTCAACAATCTTATCACATTTCAAATTATATCACAGTTTTTTTTTATCACTGCATGCACCTTGGTCTAGCGGACCACCTGTGCAGGTGGTATGGCATCAGTAAATCTAAACATGAAAACATTTATGCTGAAAGAAATACGATTTGAATATAATCAGTCAGATTGTTGGATAAAGCAGAATGCCTATGAAATAATTCGGTAGCTTAAAAATTACCTATATGTCAATATAAATGTATTTTCATATGAAGTACAGTTGAAATAAGAGGTTTACTTTAGATCTTGCACAAATGAGTTCGATACAAAAACAACGAAAATACCGACATGATGCATGTTTAAGTGTTAACAGATAGTTCACAAGCGCAGGAGGAAAATATTTTTATATCGATTTAGTGCACTTGTTTTTGTTTCAAAAGATCGCGAATGGAGGACAAAAATAGATATTACCAAACCGGTAATTCATTAAAACAAATATATGAATTATTATCTTGTATGTAATATTTATATATTCCATACATATATATTACATGTATATAGTTGGAACGTTGCAAGAATAAAAACTATAAATAAGTGAATATTTACTTACCTTGTCTTATGCATCCTGTAAGCGTATCATTTGATAAAACCATATGGAACGCTGTAAGAATGAAAACATTTGGTGCTTCTCAAAAAAAAAAAAAAAAAAGAAGAAGAAGAAGAAGAAGAAAAACAAAAGATGTCTACCATACTACGATATCCCAGACCGGAATAACGAGTTAGGACATCATCAGAGATGAAAACATTCCAGCTAGGCCGACACCCAATTGGAGTGTTTGACCGTTCATTGGTGTGTGACTGGATTGGTTTCTATTTGCTGTTAAACAGGACCCGAGTGCGTACCGGTAGAGTATTGCATAAAAATGTATTGTTAGCTTACACAGGTGCGAATTCTGTCTTAACGTTGCAGTGTTTAGATACTTTTCAATGTTACAAAGCAATATTTAATATCATGGTAATATTTCTCATATCTTAGAACAAAAGATTTACTATCATTGAGGCTCTCAAAGATAGTTTAAGAGTACTTCACTATTTGATGTATATTTTACATTAAGGGGATTACCAAAAGGTGTGTTAAAAATTGCCCCGAATCAGATGAATTAATTGTGGTAATTTCAGTTTTACTGGCGGCGTATCTTGGAGCCTGTAAAACAGATATTTGTAACAGTGACGTCCTTGCTGGGTAATGCCGGGAATGATGACGTCCATCAGTTTTGATTGTTTCAACACGTCATCATCCCCGGCATCACTCAGAAAGGATGTCACGGTTACAAATATCTGTTTTACAGGCTCCAAGATACGCCGCCAGTAAAACTGAAATTACCACAATTAATTCATATGATTTATATTTATATTTATAATGTACATGTCAGTTAAAACGACATGTAAATTAGGTGACCTCTCTAGAGGTGTCAAATACAGAGAAATGTGTTACCTTTCTTACATACAATTGTCAATTAGAACAAGTAAGTATTTTTTAGATCAATCAAAACTCTACATGAATTTTGGGTGATTGGAAATTCCAGTTATCCATGTGTTAAATATTGATATGATAGGATATTGTATATGCAATTTATTGAGTACAAATGTTTATTACTTGTGTTAAAATGTGGTTTGTTATGTGGCGTTCATGTTGTAACTAATCATTAATGTATCTGACCAGGAATGTTCAGAGTTATATCCACTAATTTGATTTTTAATTTGGTAGATACATGTACATATATATACAATGTATGTCATTCGATAATTTGCTTACGTTGTAGTGCATACTCAATTACTCATCAAAAATAACTGTAAAAAATGTGGTTTTTTTTTTTAGGATAGAACAAATTCAAGGAAAACTATGATACCTAATTCACAAAAAAAAAACTTGCTTTAACCTTTGGTAAAATGATAATGATTGGCAGCAATGAAGAAGAACGAATTATGGAATACAGAAATGACTAAAACATATCCTGTTAGCTACATCACAGACGGCCACATTCAGCCTCTTTCCGCAAACAGTATTACTTCAAGTACAAACGGTGAGCCCTATGCATCACCGCAATTGACATTTGAAATGTGTGACATCATCAAATGCTTAATTTGTTAATGTAATAAAATGATAGTCATTCTTCCCTAAAAGTGTTGATTTTTCAGAATAGGTATATGTCATATACATGTGGACTGTCTCTCCTTACGTAGGTTATAGTTCGAGGTTATAAGAAATAAAACGATATGGATTTCCTATTACGTATGCACCGATAAGCGTGTTGATAAACCTTGACCTAAATGCACTGCAACACCTGTATCTTATATACCACACATGAAAGAGTGCATACTTCTCATACCGGAAGTATGTTCTACAGTTCCGTTATTGTTATGTACATTCAGATTTAAATATGAAAACAGACGCAATCATTTTAAATCAATTTGGCATATTAAAAAAATACATGTCCACAGTACAATAATTTTAACACGTATATTTATATTTTTATGCTATTCAAATCCACTAAGTTCACTTTAACCATTTACACTTATACTGTTGCGTCTAAAATTATGAAATCATATCGATGTTAACATTTCGCTCAAAATAAAAGAAAGTATGGTTAGAAGCAGATTATAAAATGTACACTTTTGCAGGTAATTTGTAATAAATGTCAATAAAAATTAGTTTTAAATGCTATTAAATAGATCTCTGACTATACGGTGACATAAATAGCGACAATAGGGCCTTTAAAGCCATGCAATCGCGTGTTAACGATAATTAGGAACACAAAAGGTAACTGTGAAAAATATCAGATCAAGTTTAGATATCAACACTAGCGTGCTGCTTCAAAAAAAATCTTTAAAAATATCTGATGAAAAGTCTGATTGATGGGGTCACTTAACTAAACATACAAGCTATTTCCAATGAGACTCTGCTTACGGGAGAATTTATATATATTTTTCAAAATAATTATACTTCCTAAACACAGCAAGTGAGCTATATCGTTCCAAACTACACATTCTACCAATGAATAAAATGACAAAGCATTGTACTTTTTAAGCATATCCCGACAACTATCGCGGAAGAAAGTATAGGTATATCAGGACGCAATAAATAAAAACATAAGGTGTTTAAAGATACAAGGTTGCTGCAGTAAATCTGGTAACTACAATGGTGAGGGAGAGTGTGATTTAAGGACACACAACAATACAGCTGATGTTGAGCGAGAGAGGGGGGACCTGAACAATAGGCTGTGAAACCCCAGATTAGTAATTCCTTCCTGTTTGCACCTCGCGCATTAATTACTACACATTCTGTATTTTTATAGGAACTTAGGTATTTGTATTTGTTTTCCGAATCTTTAGCTCTAACTCTTCATTCTGGTATCAATGAAGTACCTAATTCAAACGTTAATTCCTCAATAAATCCACATAAACAGCAGCAAATTATAACTTTAAGGGACTTGGCCGATAGGTTTATTCTTTTCCCGCCAAAATTTTGAATTATCCAAAAAATTGAAATTGAATTTTTTTTTTTTGTCCAATAATCTGACATATACTGACTGTATAATAAGCACACACACAGTACTTCATTTATTGGCAGCTACTTAAAAAATATGTTGAGTAAAATCGTCCAATCTATCGCATGGAATTAATTGGGTGGCCTGAACCTGTATACTATGAACTTGAGTGTTTGATTACCGTATCAATGTGCGTTGTATGTATATGTTTTTATGGAAAATTTTAAATGAGATATGCTAATGGAAGAGGTACATAACTGAATCTGGTGTTCAGAAAAAGCTCTCAGGAGAACTTTTGATATGGGAGGTAATTTGAGAGCTTGGAGAATTTCGTGTTGGTTCCCGCATATTAATTCAATTTCGGTTTAGGAATCGAACCCCAACATTTTGGTGAAATGCGATAGCACTATCCACTAACATGACCAGCATATCAGGCGAATGTATGTAGCCCCTGGAAACTTTGTTTTCTATTATCTATACTGAATTGTATTGAACATATTGAATTACTACAGTTAACACTAAAGGCTATTGTAAATTGATACAGATAAAACTATACTAGCCTCAGTATAGCGTTTGTTCATTAAAATGTCACATGTGGCGTGGAAAATAACCTTAGACAATCAACAATGGTGGTTATTGATTACTGATATATATGTACCATAGTCTACTGTTAAATCAGTACCTGTAACAAGACATTATTTAATATCTAGAAGGAAGGGTGTGGCCAAGGAATACAAATGCCTTTTGTTTAAGGGTGTAAATAACGGAACCATTACGCCTCTACTACATGTAAATAACTGTTGCTGATTTAAGATGGGTTTCGGGGTGACTGCTGTATTCTTGGTGCACTTATTATCATTATTAACATTATTATTATCAACATTTTACGCTTGGGATAATATTGTGTTTATTCCGGATATATATAATGTTGATCTGTATTTTAGTGTATACTGATGGTCTGTATTTAAGTATATTTACATTTACTCCCCATTTTCCCATTGACACAATGCTAACTGGCAGTTGCCACCATACGCCTATAATACCCATTGCCTCAGGCTATAACACCCAGTGGGTCATGTGACATTAGAAATGGCAGGACCGTTTTTGTTAGTTTAGTTTATTTTTAAGTTGACGAAAATGGTAAGACAATGTAAATTTAAGTAATGAACAGTGTTTTTAATGTTGTTATAGTCGATATGACAGCAAGATGTATGGTGGGCAAATGCAGCATGGGAACCCGGGTTTCCATGCCATTTGTCCTCCATACTACATCTGGATGTCATACCGAATATAACAACATTAAAATCACTGTTCATTGCTTAAATATAATGATGACTTGTGTTTTAGTGTATAATGATAATCTATATTTTAGTGTATAATGATAATCTGTATTTTAGTGTATAATGATGATCTGTATTTTAGTGTATAATGATAATCTGTATTTTAGTGTATAATGATGATCTGTATTTTAGTGTATAATGATAATCTGTATTTTAGTGTATAATGATGATCTGTATTTTAGTGTACATGTATAATGATGATCTGTATTTTAGTGTATAATGATGATCTGTATTTTAGTGTATAATGATGATCTGTATTTTAGTGTACATGTATAATGATGATCTGTATTTTAGTGTATAATGATAATCTGTATTTTAGTGTATAATGATGATCTGTATTTTAGTGTATAATGATAATCTGTATTTTAGTGTACATGTATAATGATGATCTGTATTTTAGTGTATAATGATAATCTGTATTTTAGTGTACATGTATAATGATAATCTGTATTTTAGTGTATAATGATGATCTGTATTTTAGTGTATAATGATGATCTGTATTTTAGTGTACATGTATAATGATGATCTGTATTTTAGTGTATAATGATGATCTGTATTTTAGTGTATAATGATGATCTGTATTTTAGTGTATAATGATGATCTGTATTTTAGTGTATAATGATGATCTGTGTTTTAGTGTATAATGATAATCTGCATTTAGTGTATAATGATGATCTGTGTTTTAGTGTATAATGATAATCTGCATTTTAGTGTATAATGATAATCTGCATTTTAGTGTATAATGATGATCTGTATTTAAGAGTGTAATGATGATCTGTATTTTAGTGTATATTGATGATCTGCATTTTTGTGTATAATGATAATCTGTATTTAAGTGTATAATGATGATCTGTTTTTTAGTGTATAATGATGATCTGTATTTTATAGTGTAATGATCTGTATTTTAGTGTATAATGATGATCTGTATTTTATTGTATATAAATATAATGATGATCTGTATTTTAGTGTATAATGATAATCTGTATTTTAGTGTATAATGATAATCTGCTTTTTAGTGTATAATGATGATCTGTATTTTAGTAGTTAATGATGGTCAGTATTTTAGAGTATACTGATAATCTGTATTTTAGTGTATAATGATAATCTGCATTTAGTGTATAATGATGATCTGTATTTTAGTGTATAATGATAATCTGTATTTTAGTGTATAATGATAATCTGTATTTTAGTGTATAATGATAATCTGTATTTTAGTGTATAATGATGATCTGAATTTAAGTAGTTAATGATGGTCAGTATTTTAGAGTATAATGATGATCTGTATTTTAGAGTGTAATGATAATCTGCATTTTGGTGTTTAAGGATGATCTGCATCTTAGTGTATAATGATGATCTGTATTTTAGTGTATAATGATGATCTGTATTTTAGTGTATAATGATAATCTGTATTTAAGTGTATAATGATAATCTGCATTTTAGTGTACATGTATAATGATGATCTGTATTTTAGTGTATAATGATGGTCAGTATTTTAGAGTATAATGATAATCTGTATTTTTGAGTGTTATGATGATCTGTATTTTAGTGTATAATGATGATCTGTATTTTAGTGTATAATAATAATCTGCATTTTAGTGTATAATGATGATCTGTATTTTAGTGTATAATGATGATCTGTATTTTAGTGTATAATGATGATCTGTATTTTAGTGTATAATGATGATCTGTATTTTAGTGTATAATGATGATCTGTGTTTAAGTGTATAATGATGATCTGCATTTTGGTGTTTAATGATGATATGTATTTTAGAGTGTAATGATGATCTGCATTTTAGTGTATAATGATAATCTGCATTTTGGTGTTTAATGATGATCTGTATTTTAGAGTGTAATGATCTGTATTTTAGTAGATAATGATGAACTGTATTTTGGTGTATAATGATAATCTGTGTTTTGGTATATAATGATGAACTGTATTTTAGAGTGTAATGATGATATGTATTTCAGTAGTTACTGATGATCAGTATTTTAGTAGTAAATGATGATCTGTATTTTAGTAGTTAATGATGATCAGTATTTTAGAGTGTAATTATGATCTGTATTTCAGTAGTTACTGATGATCTGTATTTGAGAGTGTAATATGGCAAGCCGTTTGGGTTTTTACCTATTAAATACAGATATCTGTATTCAAAATAAAGATCATTATTAATATAAAAATTAAAGATATCTTTAATTCAAATAGAGATATCTTTAATTTAAATAGAGATATCTTTAATTGAATTAGAGATATCTGTATTTGAATTAGAGATATCTCTATTTAAAATGCAGATATCTCTAATCAAACACGAAATAGAGATATCTCTAATTGAAATACAGATATCTCTAATTCAATTAAAGATATCTTTATTTTAATTAGAGATATCTGCATTTCATTGTAAATAAAGATATCTGTATTTAAAATAAAGATATCTCTAATTCAAATACAGATATCTCTAATTGAAATACAGATATCTCTAATTCAATTAAAGATATCTCTATTTCAAATACAGATATCTCTAATTGTTGCAGAAATACAGATATCTTTATTTTAAATACAGATATCTCTATTTGAATTAAAGATATCTTTATTTGACATGAAATAGAGATATCTGTATTTAACCATCAAATAGGAAAAACGACTGCTCCCTTGATTCTCCCTTTTGCGCATGACGGAAGTAAAACACTAGTGACGCAAAATGGCGGGAAATGCAGACCGTGTGCTGCTTTCAATGGTACTGCGTATAGCCGCAACAGTTCGCTCTATTTCCCGTAGAACATTTGCCATGTTCTGTTCTTTAGAAATCCCCTCCAAGTAGCAAGTTTATCGGTTTAGACCTACATCTCTCATGCATGCATATGGGATCCGGATAGTCAAATTTAATTACAAGTGTTTCGTAAACACTGATCAGGATTAGGGAGTAATCATTATTTTCTTTGTGTTTCAATATTAATCTTCGCACTGAGCAAACACGTGTAAATACAGATATCTTTAATTCAAATAGAGATATCTGTATTTGAAATAGAGATATCTGTATTGCAAAGTAATTGCAGATATCTCTAATTCAATTAAAGATATCTCTATTTAAAATAGAGATATCTTTAATTGAATTAGAGATATCTGTATTTGAATTAGAGATATCTGTATTTAAAATGAAGACGTCTCTATTTAAACAAAATTAAAGATATCTCTATTTAAAATAGGGATATCTTTAATTCAAATAGAGATATCTCTATTTTAAATAAAGATATCTTTAATTGTTGTAAAATTACAGATATCTTTATTTTAAATACAGATATCTCTATTTGAATTGAAGATATCTGTAATTCAAATAGAGATATCTGAATTTGAAATAGAGATATCTGTAATTTAAAAGAAGATATCTCTATTTTCAGTAGAAATAGAGATATCTGTATTTAAATTAGACATATCTTTATTTAAATAGAGATATCTTTATTTAAATTACAGATATCTCTAATTAAATAGAGATATCTTCATTTTAAATAGAGATATCTTTAATTAAATAGAGATATCTTCATTTCAATAGGTAAAAACCCAAACGGCTTGCCATAGTGTAATGATGATCTGTATTTCAGTAGTTACTGATGATCAGTATTTTAACCAGATTGGTCTCTTAAAGGTTTCTAGTGTTTCATAACTAAGGGATAGTCCAGTCATTTTCCCCCAAAAATGACCATTTACTTCTCTCGTAATAAAGACTTATAATGTATAACTGTCACAGGATTGTATTCAATATTTCATTTCTATCATGCTAATGCATGCATGGAAAATAGCACTTAGCAGTGAAAATAGTATTTTTCGTTAATTCGTTAGATGAGCCCTTTTTACGGAGAACAGTTAAAAGTGGAGCTGAAATAGGTCGACACCTGTCCGAAAATGGGGGAAATTAATAGTTTAAACGATAACACAAGATTGAAAATGATCAAATGTATGACAAGCTCAGGGGAGATAACTCTTGCAGATTTATAGCTAATGGACCTATGTCCTTATCGAGATAACTACAAAGCATAATGTATATATATAATAAGTTACTGTATAACATAATTTTTTGCGAGTGTTCATCTATGATTATTTAAGCAATAAACTGCCTAGATGCGGCAGACCTACTGGTATAACTGCCACATGTGTCACAGACAAACTGAATGGTGCGCTAGCGCGCACCATTCAGTTTGTCTGTGACACATGTGGCAGTTATACCAGTAGGTCTGCCGCATCTAGGCAGTTTACCGCTTATATTTACGTTCTATTAATGAATCGCAAAAATAAAAAAATATGAAAAAAATCTTCCAAAATTCAAATTTTCCGCTTTCTACCGTCAGGTCAGGTGAATATCTAGAACGGCGCACAAGTAACAGCTGACGTCACGCGCAATTTCCTACACTATTTGAAAAGACGAAACAACGCTATCTTTTTATATTCATTTGTTTTAATACTTAGAACATATTTAATTCAATATTGAAAAACAAATCACATTCATACAATAACTATTGAAGTGTCATAGAACATGTTAACAACTGTAGCAGTGCGGCCTATATTTACCCTCAGGGCAACTTCAGTTATACTCTCATAGATGAAGCTGCTTTTGGTAGGGATTTACTAGTAATATATAAGGGCATTGCCACACCAAATGTAAATATTCAGAAATAATAGTTTTATCTTTGACAACATTCAGTCGTAATTGAGTTGCTTCATAAATCAACGACTCGATAGGAGAACAAAATGCTTCCTAGATTCTGATATTGACCACTGGTCCTGTTTATATTATCAATTTGGGAGACGTTTACTTTCTGCTTACTTTACTATCATATATAATTTACTACTTTTAAAACAATTACAGTACAATGTAGGGTATCTCCTCTGGTCCTGTGGTATCGTAGGGTTATTTTTTGTTTTTTGTTTGTTTTGTTTCGTTTAGCGTGTTTGTTTTGTTTTGTTTGCTTGTTCGTTTTTTGTTTTGCTTTGTTTGTTTGTTTGTTTTGTTTGTTTGTTTTGTTTTGCTTGTTTATTTGTTTATTTTGTTTTTTTTTGTTTGGTTTGCTTGTTTGTTTTATCTATTTTTTGTTTGTTTTTGTTTTGCTGTTTTCGGGGTGTTTCAGATTTTTTAATCCAGAAATTACTTTTTGCCAGCGGTGTTTGAGGGCCTCAATGCCACTTTTCTTGACAGTTTAGAAAGTCATCCACTGCATGTTGTTACTGTCGATATGACAGCAAGATGTATGGTGGGCAAATGTAGTACGGGTTCCCATGGCATTTGTCCTCCATACATCTGGCTGTCATTAAAATCACTGTTCATTGCTTAAATATAAGGATGACTTGTATTTTAGTGTATAATGCATATGATGATCTGCATTTTAGAGTGTAATGATGATCTGCATTTAATTTTGTTTGCAAACTGTATGAATCCGCGTAGCGGATTCTTACAGAAGTTTGCAAACAAAATTTGTTTCATACCCCGATGAAACCAAAAAAAATTGACATCAACGCTTATAATTAATTTATGAGAATGATTTTCTAATTTAAAACATGTTTTATGTACAATTTTACTGGTTTTAAATGGGATTCTTTTTCTCAAATCAATACGCAACGTCAATTGTCGTATTGTGACGTCACATTTTTCGCGCCATTCTCGGAATTTCTTTCATAGAAGAATGAAAAGAATTTTTCGACCAATCACATTTGAGTATTTACCATGAAAACAAAGAAAAAATAATTATTATATATATATACACACGTGAAGTGTACATATATATACATACATGTATGCACGTGCCAATGTACACTATGTGTTTGTATATACATGTATGCGCGCAGTCCGCGTCCGATGAACAGTATACAAAAAAGAGGCTGCATGATAACCCCGATTTTCATAAAGTTCCAGAATGTATAGTTGTTAACCGATGTCTTATGTTACTCAAAATTCCGAAACCGAGCCCGTGTGTCAAATGTCTGACATATGGCCGTCGTCATAATATTCTAATTTGTCATCGTTAAAATATCAAGCAGTTGTTTTAAGTATTATAAATAGAGTAACAATTGACTAACAAAAAAAGGTACTGGTGAGTTTCGAACTATGGCGCGGGAAGGATGTCTTTCTGCCTAGGCATAATTCGATTTCAAGCAAAATATTTAAATCTGTTGTCGTAAATACGTTGTTACAGCGACGATTCACGTCAATTTGAAATATCTTTCTTGGATCTTAAATATGTATGGTAACAGTCATTTCTTGTTTTTGTTGCATGATGCTTTGTACAAAAGCGTAAAAACAAATAGGGCAAATACTAGTGATTAATGCGACATCGCTTCAATACAACCGACTACTTTACGGTATTTATTTATAGAAACATCAAGCTGGATTCAGATCATGTGACAGACCCAAAACATTCGTTGATAAATACTGAGGCTGATAGCAGTGACGAAATAGTCATTCACGTTCAATGATGGTAAGTTTGACATTGTATAACGTAATTAACTAATTGTATATGTGAAATTAGTGATCGACAGGTGCTTGTTTAAAAAGTGATCTCGTTTCATAAGTTGTCGGAGAATGTGATGTACCTGTAATTTTGACCGGTAGCAGCTCAGGTGACCTGACGGAAATTCGTTTGCTGTCCGTTGTCACATGATTCAGACTGCCCCATTAAACCTACAGTCGTCTTATATAAGTAGTTAATTGTCAACATGTGGTATTGATCACCCACTTTTAATGTAAAACATTATGAATGCAATTTCTGCGAGATGGCGAACGTCTTTCGCAGTATTCCTGCATGGTTTTAGGATTTGATGGGCATTATTTATACAGTAAATATATATATATGTATGTCGGGGTGTTTATTATCGCTAATATACTAGATATTGATGCAGATACACGTATGTCATTCACGATATATGGTAATAGAGGGCACCAGTAATAAGGACAGACACTTGCAGCTCAACGTTTTGAGGTCATTATATAGGATGCTGTCTGTTCACTGATCTCATGAGTATTACAATGGGGAATCGAGTGAACACTGTCTGTTTTTTTTTTCTACCAGTAAACGATAATTTTGAAACAGGACTGAGCTAAATTGTACTGGTCAGGTAAATGTACAATGTTAATTAATACTCCTTTCACCTAATTGGATCCCTAATTGGATGTGAGAATATAGGTCATGCATGAACACCTGCCTGACCTCCTGGGTTTTCCCTGGGTACAGTTGGTTTCCACCCAAAGTAATTATAAGGCACCTCACGCTTCCATCATATATGGACCAATAAGAGTGATTGATATAAGTTGATACTTATTTCGCAATATTATTGTAAAACGAATAAAGTTTAAAATTCATATGTACTTATGTAAAGGAAATTGTACCTCTGCTTTTGAATTGGTTGATCAAGCTTTCGGATGAACTGCATATATGACCAATAGGGATGAAAAATATTCTGCCTGTGCATGCATGGCCTTTGAGTGTGTATAGATACATTAAGTTTTCATACACTTTTCCTGTGTGGTATATACAGTATATACACCATACTCGGTCAAAAAGTGGTTGCCCCCCAAAACTCGGAGGCACAATGACCAGGTACCCAGGTTACGATGTATCTATAAGCCCAAAGGATTAGCGTCTCACAATCACTCAACTTTATAGTTTACACTTGAAATGGTCATGGCACCAAATCTGTATTTGGAAAGAGTAATGAAAATTCTCCTGTCGGGGATTGAGGGATTGAATTACTTCACCTCATGCTTTCTGAGTGAATCCTTTAGTTATTTGAATTAAGGGAAATTTTTGTAGCCTAAGTAAGGAAGGTGACCTGTATGATATCTACTTTTACATACATATGTATATACCACTGAGTTCCATACTGATCAGTATATAATCCTTGATCTTCTTTATATTCTGTTGATGCAGGTCTTTTCCGAATTCTCAACAAATTAAAAAAAAATTAAAGTAAAATTACCGACCTGTGCATGACAAGACATTAATTAATTCACCTTATGTTTATATAACTCCACCCAACAATATGGGCAAACATATGAATTAAACATCAACATAAAGAATATATACCTTAATTTCTTCTCTAGCCTATATTATACATACTTGTGTAAAAGTCACTGAGGTTTATCATATATACAGCATCCACCGATTTTCTCCCTTAACAACCCTTATACAATGTATATTACAATTGTAGCTGTTTCCAATTCAAGCGTCATATGTTTTGAATAAGCTGGCCGTATATCATGTCACATCAAGATCTCTGATAAAAGCTGTTATAGATACAGAACTAAATTCAAAACAAAAATTATATATAGATTTCAAAGGCAAATAATTTCAACTTCAGACTGGCTTTCAGAAAACCAACCTATAGACAACTTTAACCTTTTTGTGTCTAAAATCCTTTAAATAGAAAGACTTTGTAGATAGAGTTGTTTGCAGAAATAGATCTACTGTAAACATTCATGCAAGTAATATCATGCATAATGCGCATGCTGAACAAATCCATATGAGATATACAATGAGCTGTTTGTGAATGTCATTTGAACGAAACCAATAAGCATGTTCAAATTCATTAATATCAGCATTCATGTCATATTCTGTTTTGAAAGATTGCTTGAATGAAATTGATTTTCTTTTCTTCTTCTCATCGACTTCAAAGAACAGGATATATAAACATAACCACACAAATTGATATAGGATGGTTGTCATTGTAAACATGCTGGCTGTAGAAGACAGAGAGGGGGACACTGATAGGTCCCTGGTGGTTGAATATATATATATTTCTTGATCATCAGATGGAATAGTTGTACTGATCTAACGTACGTCAGTCTAGCCAGAGTTTCCTCTAGCCCTGCAGACACCAGTGCATGTCTGGTGTAGGTGTCAGATCGAGAGGAAACTTGGGTTAATATCCATTGACAACACTATCAGACCATTATAGTGCGCCCAAAAGAAATAAAGCAAAAGTGTTGTTTGGTGACTGTGTACAAAATATTTAGTAGACCAGTAAAAGATATTCCAGTTGCATGGACATAACTCTGGACTCCACCAACCAATTGCAAGCTTATAGTTATAGTTTTAATTTCACTACCATTTAGTGGTTAATTTGCAGCTAGTAAAACTGTTAACAGGCTTGAGCCAAGTTACCAGTGGTATTATAATACTGGCTACAAATATGGCTTAGTTTTAATAGTTAGAACTTCTCTTTAGCTTGATTGATTGGGTATTTTAATAGACATTAGTAATTTATCTATAGGTTACGGGTTTGATCTCTAGCAGAGGTATAGTGATTTAATTGTTTGTTTGATGGGTTTATGATTCCATGAACAGCCAGGATCATTTTGAGGTGGGGTAAAGGTCATTCATGCTGTCAACCATATGACACCACAGACTGCTCTGGTTTTCGACAGTTTCAGAGAGACGTAAACTGGTACAGGTACATTGTAGGTCAGGGAGTGTCCTGAACCATGCATGCACCTCAGATCTTCACCTGGGATTACTTCAGTTAATGACAGGTGCTCTTACCAACTGAGCTATTGCGACTCCTGGCATTAATTTGAATTTGATTAATCATCCATTTTGTTCCACCAGGAATTCAGTAATTACAGGGAGACATGTTACAAACATTAGTTCCTTGATTTTCTGGGATGAAGGGCTTCCATGTCTGTTCAAATGAATGACCTTGCCCTTCAGTCAAGGTCACATGGGTCAAATACGCTAAAATTTTCAAACGACTTCTTCTCAATAACCAAGAGTCCCAGAGAGTTAATATTGGGCCTGTAGAATATTAGGTTGAAGGTCTACCAAGTTTGTTCAAATGAATGACCTTGACCCTTATTCACGCTCACATGGGTCAATATGCTGAAATATTCAAATGACTTCTTCTCAATAACCAAGAGTCCCAGGAAGGTAATATTGGGCCTGTAGAATGCTGGGGTGAAGAGCTACCAGGCCTGTTCAAATGAATGACATTGACCTTCATTCAAGGTCACATGGGTCAAATAGGCTAAAATCTTCAAACGACTTCTTCTCAATAACAAAGAGGCCCAGGGACTTGCTATTGGGCCGGTAGAATGCTGAGGTGAAGGGCTATCATGTCTTTTCAAATGAATGACCTTCAAGGTCACAGGGGTCAAATAGGCTTAAATCTTCAGAGGACTTCTTCTTAATAACCAAGAGGCCAGGGGACTTGATATTAGGCCTGTAGCATAAAGGGCTCCAAAGTTTGTTCAAATGAAGGACTTTGACCTTTTATTCAAAATCACATTTGTCAAATAGGCTAAAATCTTTAAACAACGTACTTCTACTCAATAACCAAGAGACCCAGGGATTTGATATTAGGCCTGTAGCATGCTGGGTTGAAGGGCTACCAAGTTTGTTCAAATGAATGACCTTGACCTACATTCAAGTTCATATAGGTCAAATAGGCTAGATTCTTCAAAAAATGATTTCGCGATAGCAAAGAGACCTGATATTAGGCAAATTGTATACTGGAATGAAAGACTAGAAAATTTATTGACATGAATAAACCTAGCCTACACTGATATTTGAATAAAGTGGTTATCAGCGTATTATCTACAGAAATATCCTAAATCAATTTCAAAGCTGCTGTAGAGCCAGGTGAGTGATACAGGCCCATTTGCCCTCTTCTTTTTCTGGAAGGGTAAGTTTTTGAGTGAAATTTACGCTTGATATTCATGTTATTAAAGAACAGCTAATATTTGAACTGATTTATGATTTATAACTTCTCTAACATGACTGAATAATTTCCCTCTTGCGTATAACCTGGACCCCGAGTTATTTGAATAACAAATTTAAGTAAAGAATATGAATACAGGATCATATTACTCTCTTTAAGAATTTGGGCATAAGGAAATTAAACAAAACTAACGTTTTCCCTGTAATACATATACAAGTGTACCAATCTTTATAATTTATTTTAATTGAATATTTTATTGTTATATAATTTGCATGTAATTATGAATTCAAGGAAGAACTGTTATCTATACAAAGATAGTTTTGAAAATCAGTTTTTACCTCCATCAGTCACTACCCTGTCCTTATTATTCAAACATATGTAACATGAAACAAACATATTTTTGTTTTGCCTTTAGAAATGATTGAGAAGTGATCTCAACTATGTTGATTGAGCTTTGATGACTGTTGACCTTCATAGTTGATTGACCTTTAAAGACAGGTGACCTCTACTGTTGATAATAGACTTTTGTTTTCAGGTGCCCTTCAATGATGTTTAACTTTTACAGCCAGGTGACCTCTACTGTTGATTGACCTTTGTAGACAGATGACATCTGCTGTTGATTGACTTGTGTAGACAGGTGATTTGAACTGTTGTTTGACATGTTTTAGGGTGACCTCCACTGTTAAATCACCTTTTTTGAAGTGACCTCCACTATTGATAGACCTTTGTTGACCGAGTTGATCTTCACAAAATTGACCCTTGGTAGCAGATGTCTCCAACCTAAAATTGACTTTCAATTCAGTACCTAGAGTTTTCTTCCTATTTGACCTTTTGCAACAGTTGACCTCTAGAATTGATTTGTTTCACCTTTAATTTGGTCTCAGATTTTATTGACCTTTGGCCACAGTTAATCAGTGACCTTTAGATGCAATTGACCTTTGGCCTTAGGTAACAGGCTACCTTGACCTTTACATCATTTACAATGAGAGATGAGGAGCTACCTTAGACTGTAATGAATGACAGTTAACTGGTATACAGTAGGATATAGTGTATTTAATGTATGTAAAATATATGTCATCCCATGACTGCGCATATTAACAACCTAAGAGACATGCAAATGTATAAGTAAGTTTGTTTCAACTATCCCGCATCCATATAATAATGTACAGTGTATCACAGTATCTTATTGAGCATAGCATATCTCATCTACCTGTATATTCCATTGAAATAAGTCTTCCTTTCAGATCAAATGATGGATGAATGATTTTTAAACAGGTTCTCAGTTACATCTTTAAGTGTAAAGGTGCATTATCCACATGAGTGAAGCTATATATAGACTGATATGGTCATGTGCAGGTTGGTTTTTAAAACAAAATTCACATGACTTATTTCTCTCATATTGGATGTGTGGAGTTTAAGAGTTTGCATGACACTGATTCCAAACCTCACGCTCCTCAAGACTGTCTTATGACACCCCCGGGGTCTACACTTCAATGTAGGACATATTTGTATACATACAGGTACTCTATGCTTAGTGCAACTTGTGGTTCAACCTGGATTGGAGTATTCAGATTCAAAGCAGTTTCATTATGGAATTTCCATGTTGTGGATGTTTAAAGTCCAAGTGATTCCAACTGAATTAACATTTGATATCCTAATACTAGCTTTTGGTACAAAATTGTTACATATAGATTATTACATATTGGATGAAGGTGTTAACATGAAAATTGCTACATAAATTTATTAATTTTTGTGTTAATTTAACTGCGATATATTTTTTGATGATATTGAAAGATATAGAAAGCTTTATAATACCTGAAGTATTTTTTTGATTTTTTTGGTTTTTTTGAAAATATTTTTTTTCATTAAGTGAATTAAATATTTCATATTTAAAGTAAAAATCTTAGATGTAACTGATTTTGTTCTTAGTTTAGTAAAATATTTTTAAGCTCAAAAACGAAACATTTAGTACATGCATGCACATGCAGTATAAGAACGTAGGTGTACACGTGATATAAATTGCAGGTACTGAATCGAAGATTGAAACACCACGTTATTATGTTTTAATCATATTTCCGGATATTTCTAGTTCCTAAAGAATTTAGTTCCTAAGATTTATACAAGACAAATATTCAGGAAGATTATATTTTCTATATAAATTATTCTAAAAATTGAATAAGTGAATTCTGTGAGATGGCTTTGTTGGATCCTGCTGAAATCACCGACCAAGGCATCCACGATGTACGTGCTACTGCCATAGTAAGTGGAATGCTGTGAACTTGATTATATATGTCCATGATATTGCATCCCTCTATCTGATCTGTTCATCCTTTAAGGGTTTGACAATTGCATGCTGATGGCCATATACAAGAAAATGCTTTAGCAAAAATGACAAAAAATTTACATGTTTATTTTCATCACAACAATTACAATATGAAACAAGCTCATAAACGGTCTTTATAATATATGTGAACATTGACTTTAAATTGTTACATTTACTGTATTTGGGCTTACATCCGGTAAAATACTGAGTACATGTAAGCCTAAACAGATTTTGTGATAACATGCTTTATATTTTACTTAACCTACATGTATATACATGTACTATACAATATTTTTTTTTAACCTACCTTGGTATTACTTTGTTTTGGACAAAAGATGTTCATCATTATAATGAAGGATTTTTTTTTTCACAAAGAAATTATTTTATGATTTTTAATAGTGAAACAAAAGTGGAAGAGGGACTTTATAATTATAAAATATATTAGAATTAGTAAATAGGATAATTAATATATTTTGGATACGAAGTATAATAACAGTGAATTCTGCTTTTATGTCAGAATTGCATAAGAAATGTGGCCTTAAATTACTGTGTGCATAATTTTATCATGTACGTGTATATAGGAAAAAACAATTTCATCATATATGTTACAAAGTTTAACCACCAACTTACACTAGCAGCTTTCACTCAATGACAGCTAACTATAGTTCTTCAGGTAAATTGATAAACTAACTTACTATAATTAAGCTTTCACCCGTTGCCGGGTTCTTCAGGTCACAACGTTTATACCTTAACATGAAGAGGCATGGTAACTGACGAAAGCTGTTGGTAATTAATTAGTTAGTCATTGAACTTTGTTATTTTGTCCTACATTTTCTCACTCCATGAAGACATTATAAACTTTTTCTCACTAATAAAATGCATAATTATGCAATTGATCAAAAACCGACCACTGTCTTTTGATCTAGCATTAGTATTTTGGTAATACTAATAATAAAAGTAACTGCTTGGTAATGCTTTCTGTTGTCACTACCTCACTTTCATCTACAATGTATTTGGATATGCCCTAGATTCAAAATGGGGCCAAGGTGGCCGGTGGTCGAGTGGTTAAGGTGTCCCGACACTTTATCACTAGCCCTCGATCCACCTCTGCGCTGCTTGTTTGAAACCCACGTGGGGCAATTGCCTGGTACTAACCATAGGTCAGTGGCCTTTCTTCGGGTACTCCGGCTTTCGTTTCCTCCACATCCGAAACCAGGCATGTCCTTAAATGATCGACCCTGCCTGTTCATAGGACGTCGTTAAACAAAATATACCAAACCAAAGATTTGAATGGCGGATGTCGTTGATTTGATGTAGATTTGTATTTCTTTTGTCATCGATTTGATCTAGATTTGTATGGTGGGTGTCTCTTGTTCTTCCAGATACAATTTTTTTAATTCTCTTTTTGTATTTTCTCCTTGCAAATATTGTTCATATTTGTCCTGGTATAATCATATTTAATAATTGCCCTCATTTAATGATTTTAAATTTGGAATAATAGTTTTATTTTTTATACAGTACTGTATATATATTGGTATTCTTTGTTAATTTGGTAATATAGATCTTCTTGAATTGATTGTGTTGGTATATATTACCACATTTAGTAACATACAAATGTGATATAACTAACAACGTTGCCTAATGGTTGTTTGTCATGCAAGTGTCTATACATCTCGCTTCATCCAAAAGTAGGTCACTATAACCTAGTTCTAGTGGTTCAATGACTTGAGCAATTTTCAGGTTTCCTTTTTTTTTTTTATAAATTGGTAATATTATATAAGTTTAATAGACATATTACAAATAAGTAACCAAAGTTTGCTTATCATTGTAATGATAATTGTACATTACTAATATCAATATTACATATCACATGAATATACATGTAGGTCACTGTGACCTGTATAAATGCCATTTTTCTGTGACTTTGATAGTTTCTTGGTGGAGAATTTGTCTTTTCATTTGTTAAAATCATTTACACATAGGTGGTAATCAATCAAATATAATATATTATATTGTTTTGAAAATTTTATCATGCATGTGTTATGTATGCCACTTTAAGCTTAATTACTGCTTTAAAATCAATGATTCTGCAAAAATGAAGAAGGGGGCTTCATACTATTTGGCATCTTCGCTAACCAAGGGTTACTCTACGCTAAGCTCAGAGTAACCCTTGGTTAGCGAAGATGGAGTAACCCTTGGTTAGCGAAGATGACTATTTGGTGAATGCTGATACTTACGTTCATGTTAAGGTAACGTTTTAGGGGATTATCATTAATCCGTATATAATTGTTATATTAGCTCTTTAAATTTACATTTCTTCTTCTTTTTATACTTGAATTTTTGTGGAAAAATGCTTTAAGATGGAAATGTCAACCTAGTATAAAAATTAATATTTAATTAACCCTAATTGACAAGTGGATAAATACTGTAATAAGAAAATATGACATGTCAGTCTCACTGTGTGGTACAGTGTACATGGTTCGAGTATTTATACCGCCATCCAGGCTACAGATCTTTTCAAAGGGAAGTAACTGTCTTTGTCAGCAGTCATCATTTATATCACATGCTTATCTTATGACTAATGATCATATTGCCTGATAGCTTAATGTGCCAATTTGTATCAGAAAAAAATACTTGAATTGGAAATTCAGTAGTGAAATTAAATTGGGACTTTTAGGTAATTGTCAATTTAAAAATGTGTATTTTAATTATAACTTCTGAATTGTACCAATTTACATGCATATTGTTTCACAGTTCAGGAGAGTGTGACTATATAGCTGTGTTTATCTTAGTTTTATGACTTTATATCAGAGAGATCAGTAGATATTTAGCTTAGTTGTTTCCAAAATGCTTGTTGTTATTAATTAATTTTGTTGATTATTTATTTTATTGATTATTTCTTGAAATTTCTATTCAAAACAAAATTTAACAGGCTTGCAATTCATGATTGAAACTGGTTTTTAGCTGCCTGTGAGGTCGATCTTCCTTGGTGTCATTCTAGAAACCCTGATCAATGTACTATTCATTATAATGCGTTATATATACTTATAAGCTTTACATTCACATCACAGGATCGAATTGGCACACATTCCAAACTTATACAACCCATATATTATAAGGGATCATGAGGTTGAGTATTTGTACCAAGCACCTGTGGTTGACATATTCTAGCTAAAATCATCCATGTTTTGTTAGCAAAAGAAATTGTAGTTATTTAAATTGAGGAATAGAACAATTTCTGCCTGTGATCACACATTCTTGACTGACAGGAAATATTCCACCACAAATAATGTCTGGACAACCACCTTCAACTTGTAATAAACATGTGATAATTTGTCAGTTCAGGTCACTTTTCATTCCTTGAAAACAAAGTGGATGGGCTCAAGATTAATGTAAGGAAGATTTCATTATCAAATTTTAGGGGTTAGCATGGGTCAGTTAGATGACGTACCTAACTTGACTTCCAAGTTCTTTTTAAATTGAAGGATATTAATCATGTTGTGAGCGAATATTAGATTTTCATAAGTCACTATGGACATCAGTATATATATATTCACATTGTTTAACTCTGACTGGTGGAAACCATTTCAAAGACAAACAAATGTTGAGTCTGATCTTTAAATTACTCTATACATATACAATTCTACATGGCTTTGTCAGGTTACATTTGGCGACTGACGTTTTCTTCGTTAAAAACATCTGAAAAATCATCTGATTCAGAGGCAAAGTCACAAGTTGTTTCAGCATCAACTGAATGTATTAAGGGTTTATTTTGAGTTGGTTGAGAATATCTCAATTCATTCTTATCATGCCAAGAAGAAAATTAGAGACAAACAGGAATCTGTCGCTGTTTGAAGTTGGAACTTCTGACTTCAGTCGGAGGAGATTTGGAGACAGCGCTTCCTCTGAGTTTGAGGAAATTGATTTTCGTGATTACAGTAAGGCAGTAATGGTTTGTATATTGATGGTTCAGTTAGCTTTTCTTTTATTTCTTTAATTCTCAAAAATTAGCATTTTAGGGCTTTATTTTAATTCTGTTGTGACATTTGTCAGTCTGTTATATTTATGCAACACATCTAAAAATATAATGAAATTTTACTGTAGTAAAAACAGTTGTACACAGTAAATATATGTATGTCATATTATAGTGTATTATATTTTGAAATATGAATACATATGTACTTGAAAAAATTGAATTTTGTATTTTGAAATGTCAAATGTTGATGTTTAATTTTCAAAATTAAATGAAAAAAAATATATAGAGCATTTATATTGCTCTGTTATTATATATTATAAATCCAAATTTGTGGATAATAATGAATGCATGGAATTAAAATCTAAATATGCACCTACAATATTCTGATAAAAAGATGGTTTCATCTTCATCTAAAGCAAAAATTATATGTATACTATTAATATTGGTTTTATAGTTATAATATCCTTACATTATAAAATTACTGTTAACAAGGAAGTTTTGTCATCAAGTCACATGACATTTTAAACTTTGATCATTCAAAGTTTACTCTACGTAGGGGGATGTTTATTTAAATGATATTAAAAAAATGTTCGCTTTCTTATTGACAATTAGTTTTAATCAGATAAAATTTTGTTGCAAATTTGATAATTGTTTTCACTTGCATGATTTCATTATGTACATGTTGATATATATATCATTGTTTAATTTTAGATAAAATATATCATTGTTTAATTTTAGATAAAATATATCATTGTTTAATTTTAGATAAAATACAGGAAGTTTTAAAACATAGAAAATATACATGTGACTGGTATGTGTCACATCTGTAAAAATCTAGGTACAGTATTTAGATATGATTGTATGACATAATACACGTAGTGCATTATAACAGTATCACTATACATACTACATTTTGTACCTGGTATACCATCTTGATTCAAACCCATATTTAATGGATTTATTTTTGTATTAAGGGGGTAACCAGGTATTCCCCAATTGGAAATAAGCCATAAAGTAAATCTGGTAAATCAGAAAGAAATAAATAGAAAAGATATTAATTTGTGTGTTATTTGTGACATCATCTTAAAAAAATGAAGATCGAAAGTCTTAAAAATTCCTATAAGTATTATCATGGGTCAACAACAAAAAATTACATTTTTTAAAATTCATTTTCCTTATATACTGAACCAAGGATTGTGGTTGTGATCCTGACTTTAAAGTAGACTTTGGTCAAGATCATTCACACTAAATTGTTGTCATTGACAATTACAATGTTTAACTTAAATGATGGACTTACAACAATTGAAATTCACTCTGCATCTTGTTCAAAGGTTGATAAATTAACAAAAAAAAAAAACCCCAAAAAACAGACAGAAACTAGTAAATGAAATTTGATTCAAGAAACAAAAACAGAAAAAAATTACATAAATAAATAAACTTAAATAAATATAAATACGTCAAAGTGGAGCTGTCAGATACACATGCCTGTTATTTCGCTGATTTGAATATAACATTATTATACACAATTCTATAAAGTACAACAACAATACCCTGGAGGTATGTCACAGTGACTTGGTTTTAATTCATCTCTTCTTGCTTTTTATAATGATTATACACATATGTCTGACATGTAAGTTATTCTCCATTTTGTTTACTGTTTATTTTATGTAATGTGTATATATAGAACCAGATGTCACATCTACTGCATGTACATGTAGTCAGATAAGGATCTTATCGTTATGAAACATACATAATGTTATCTTAATGATACACACATATATGTATAAGTTTATGTCCAGTGATTTGTTTATACTTCTGGCACAGGGACTTGGTACTGTAATTCTCAACCTTAATGATACACACATATATGTATAAGTTTATGTCCAGTGATTTGTTTATACTTCTGGCACAGGGACTTGGTACTGTAATTCTCAACCTTAATGATACACACATATATGTATAAGTTTATGTCCAGTGATTTGTTTATACTTCTGGCACAGGGACTTGGTACTGTAATTCTCAACCTTAATGATACACACATATATGTATAAGTTTATGTCCAGTGATTTGTTTATACTTCTGGCACAGGGACTTGGTACTGTAATTCTCAACCTTAATGATACACACATATATGTATAAGTTTATGTCCAGTGATTTGTTTATACTTCTGGCACAGGGACTTGGTACTGTAATTCTCAACCTTAATGATACACACATATATGTATAAGTTTATGTCCAGTGATTTGTTTATACTTCTGGCACAGGGACTTGGTACTGTAATTCTCAACCTTAATGATACACACATATATGTATAAGTTTATGTCCAGTGATTTGTTTAAACTTCTGGCACATTGATGATTATTTTAAGAGATTTTTGCCTAATATAAGGGAGATTGATGATTATTTTAAGAGATTTTTGCCTAAAATAAGGGAGATTGATGATTATTTTAAGAGATTTTTGCCTAATATAAGGGAGATTGATAATTATTGTAAGAGATTTTTGCCTAATATAAGGGAGATTGATGATTATTTTAAGAGATTTTTGCCTAAAATAAGGGAGATTGATAATTGTTTGAAGGGATTTTTGCCTAAAATTATATGAAAGGAAGATTTTTGCACAACATGAATATCATGATTTTGACACAATTTTAAAACACTAAATGAATTTTGAAAGTTTTTAAGAATATTTATATTCATTGAAGATAAATCATAAAATATGAAAAGTTGTAAATCACTTAGATTCTGTGAATATTTTATTTCACAAACATATGCCTCTTCAGACCTATTTTCGAATACATGATGTCCTGAACACTGATCAGTAAAAGATTTCATTGTATTGGCCACTGTTTTGTTTATGAGAGATGTATAAGTACCGGAAAAATGACCAGATTCATTCATGTTATACATGCTATGATTGTATTACCTTGTACCGACTGACTCACACATAATAGTACAAAAAAAAAAAAAAAAAAAAGAATCCTACGAATGTTAACGCTCTACATGCTTTCATGTCTGGAGAATGATGTGAGTTGTTTTCAAGGTAACTAACAGACATTAAAAACTTACCATTGATTCACAATGTCAGGAAGATGACAAGTCTACAATCGACCAGACTTGTTTGTGCAGTGTTTAAAAAAATTATGAATTGTATAGTTCAACCAAATTGACCTGTCGTGTTGAACTTTGATTAGCATATTGATTGCAGATGAGTTGATAATCATATAGGGAAATATGTGCATTGGAGTCGTGTACTTAAGCAACAGTTTTAAATAATGTACAAACAGTTGTGCGGTACAAAAATATGGCACGTTGCCAAATTACTGGTGACAGTGTTATTGGTTCGAATCCCATAGGACATTTTTCCCATTATAAGATATTTTTTTTGCATGTTGTTAAACATGTATCAGTGCGTATTAACATTTGATTGTTTTGCAATTCGTCATTCAAAAATGTCACACATCTGGCAACTAATTGACTGTTTGACTAAATTATTGACATATCATGCCAGACATCAAGCAATTTGTAATATGACAGAATTCTGTTGATGTGATCATGCATGCAATTCTGCACAGTTTGTAATATATTTTGCAAATGTTTTTTTTAAGTAACGACTTCTAATGTTAGAATTAGGTTGAAACATATGTACAAAGGTATAGAGTTATCTTTCCATCTCATGCAGATTTATCAAAAAAAAAAAAAACACACACTGAAATTCTTATTACATCATTATTACAAATTGCGTGGTAGCAATTAATGGTATGAAATATTTAATATATATATATATATGTTCCTGTGACAAAACTTTGTAAAGATAATGCTAAGTGTCATGATTAACTGTTGTTTTTTTAATGTTTATGAAGCAATTGTATCTTAATTGAAGCACATAATTTTTACTTTTTCTGAAAGAATTGTGAATTAAATCTGAAAAAAGATATTGAACTCAAAATTCGGCTGGCTTAATTATGTTTTAAAAATTGCTTTTTTTCCCTACAGGCTGGAGCCACAGAGAACGCTAAGAAAGAACATTTGTACAAAATCTTGGTCATCGGGGAGCTTGGGACCGGGAAAACCAGTATCATTAAACGCTATGTTCATCAGTTCTTCTCCCAGCACTACAGAGCTACAGTATCCTTATACTTATCAATATGTATACACAATAGATTGTGGAAAATTAAACTTTAAGCATATTGTACATGTACAATATTATATGTTATCATTATTGCATTTTTCAATTGGTACCCCTTTAGGATCTTTTGAATAGCATGCAACATTAAGTCATTTTGTCTTTTTGCAATCGATCTATAATATGATGTATATCAATTGATATTTGATAATGAGAAATGGGATGTAGATTAAAACTAATTAATATTATTGTACAATTGTATTAATTTGAATTTGAGTATAATTGTGTTATAATAAATTTACGGAAAAACCTACATTGTACAATGCCTGTGTAGAGTTGTAACTGTAGGTAAAATACAAAAAGTTAAAATATCAATTAAAGAAAAAAAAAAATATAAGTGATTAATTTCCTCTCATGATCACTGGTTTAATTTTGTCATATTGATAGAGTTATTTCCCTTTGACCTTTTTGTTTCCCTATTACAATAAATAGCTCTGTAATCTTTACTGTCAGTTATATTATCCTTAACTTAGTGACAGATAGGTGTAGATTTTGCATTGAAAGTGTTGAATTGGGATGCTGAGACGATTGTACGGCTTCAACTATGGGATATTGCAGGTAAGTTACCAATTCACTTGTAACCATGGCAATATATTGCTTATCATATTTTAATAACCTGTATTTAAAAGGTCATAGGTATAAAGTTCACTATACAGCTGATTTTTCCCAGTTCTTTCATTTAAGTAAACTTTTTTTTTGCTGGAGCACACACATAAAGCCTGGCCTAAAGTAGGAATTATATCATTTATTTGTATACGCCCGACGAAAGACGAGACGTATTATGTTATCATGTTGGCGGGCGGGTGGGCACATATGGTGTCCGGACCATAACTCCAATACTACTCGACCCAGGCTCTCCATACTTGATACAAATATACATCTTGATGAGCCGGAGTGTCGCATACCAAAATCATGCCCCTTACCCCCGTATTTGCGGCGTTATTCCCCTTTGATGATTTTATTGTCCGGACCATAACTCCAGTACTACTCGACCCAGACTCTCCATACTTGACACAAATATACATCTTGATGAGCCGGAGTGTCGCATACCAAAATCATGCCCCTTACCCCCGTATTTGTGGAGTTATTCCCCTTTGATGATTTTACTTGTCCGGACCATAACTCCAATACTACTCAACCCAGGCTCTCCATACTTGACACAAATATACATCTTGGTGAGCCGGAGTGTCGCATACCAAAATCATGCCCCTTACCCCCGTATTTGCGGCGTTATTCCCCTTTGATGATTTTATTGTCCGGACCATAACTCCAGTACTACTCGACCCAGACTCTCCATACTTGACACAAATATACATCTTGATGAGCCGGAGTGTCGCATACCAAAATCATGCCCCTTACCCCCGTATTTGTGGAGTTATTCCCCTTTGATGATTTTACTTGTCCGGACCATAACTCCAATACTACTCAACCCAGGCTCTCCATACTTGACACAAATATACATCTTGGTGAGCCGGAGTGTCGCATACCAAAATCATGCCCCTTACCCCCGTATTTGCGGAGTTATTCCCCTTTGATGATTTTGTAATTGCTCACCATTCACTTAATAATGGTATTAGGAGGCTGATTGTTTGCAAAGAGGTTCTTTTAATGTATATATTCTGTATATAAACATGTGAACTAATTTTTGTGTTGTTGTGTCTAAACCAAGGTTTCCCATATTTGCAACATATATACATCTCATCATTTAAAGTTGCCATTCGGTTTCGACTACACACCATTATGTGTATCAATATCTCCTTCCAACTTTCCAACAATGATACTTCATTTTAAAGCATTACAACCTGTGAAACTACCCCCTTCCAAGTGTCAAATATTGCGGCGGGCGTATGTTGTGGCCCTCCAACGGGCCCTTGTTTCAATTATAAATTTGGTTTTTATATTTACAAATTTTTTGTTGTTTTTAGCTCACCTGGTCTGAAGGACAGGTGAGCTTATGCCATGGCGCGGCGTCAACTGACCATACATCTATTGTTAATCATCGTCTAACGTCGATCATCTGTCTAACATCGATCATCTGTCTAACATCAATCATCCGTCCATCATAGTCAACTTTTACTTAAAATTGCTACTAATCCTAATATACTGGAGGGGGATTTTAACCGAATTAGGTCAGAAGCATATTTTTGAAAAGGGGGAAAAATTTTGTATCAGTGGTAACTCTTCCAAAAGAGGAAACAGCAATTTTTTGGAAATCCTTCTTCCTCTATAGAATTGTAGAGTGTCACAATCACTGCTATATCTATATGAGTGATACAGTGCCTCTGGGACTCGCTTTTTTTTCTTTTTTTGTTATTTCATTTTTTTTCTTACTAAATTTAAGCTCTACCTAAAAAGAAATTCATTTTTTTATCCAAACCACCTTACCGGAAAATACAAATGAACAAATTCAGCTAGCTTATGTCTATATATCTAATTAATCTTATATCTCTTGATCTTATTATTAATAAGCTTATTCCTGTAGATATAAACATTTATCCCTTTAATTTCTAGGCCAGGAGCGGTTTGGGAACATGACCCGGGTTTACTATCGAGAGGCTGTAGGTTGTATAATAGTTTTTGATGTCACAAGAGCGTCCACATTTGATGCAGTCACAAAATGGAAAGGTGATCTTGACAGCAAGGTCCAGTTAGCGGACGGCAGCCCAGTACCCTGTGTTCTACTTGCCAATAAGGTAATCTAGCTGCCTTTTAACTAAATAATTTCCTAAATATTAAGGAAATTTCTGATTAAGTTATGGTTGAGGTGTCTTTCTCATTTCCTAAATAATGAAATGTTTTATTAACAGATGGTTGAGCTATCTACTTTTTAACAGATGGTTAAACCATCAATCTCATTTACCTAAATAATGTAATTTCTAATCAACTGATTTTTGAGGTGTCTACCTTGATTCCTATATTCAAGGTAGTGTTCCCTGTGTTCAGGGTGACATGAATTTATATCCGTTTTTCGGTGTGACATAAGTTGAAATCCTGCTTTCAGAGTGACATAAATGTATGTCTTGTTTTCGGTATGACATGAAGTTATGTCCTGTTTTCAGGGTGACATGAATTTATGTCCATTTTTCGGTGTGACATAAGTTGAAATCCTGCTTTCAGAGTGACATAAATGTATTTCTTGTTTTTCGGTTTGACATGAATTGATGTCCTGTGTTCAGTGTGACTTAAGTTTATATCCTGTTTTCAGTGTATTAATAGGTTTATGTCCTGTTTTCAAGGTGACATAAATTTATGTCCTGTTTTCAATTTGACATAAATTTATGTCCTGTTTTCATGTTCTGATAAGTTTGCTTATCATTTGCAGTGTGACCAAGCAAAAGAAGGACTAGTCAATAATTCATCACATATGGATGAGTTCTGTCGAGAAAAGGGATTCGTCGGCTGGTTTGAGACCTCAGCTAAAGAAAACATTAATATTGATGAATCCACAAGATTCTTAGTAAATAAGGTAGGTATCACCTAAGGGAAGAGACTATAGTATTAGTGGCGGCCACGTTAGTTCAGGGGAATATTTGGGGTGCATGGTTCGACTCTCCTTACATGTTTTGGTTTAAATTTCTCGGGAAGCTGAGAAACAGGGTGGTTCAGTTGCTGTTGTGATTGTGTGCTTGGGCAAGACTCTTTACCTTATTGCTCTGGATGGCATCTCACAGAACCCCCTGTTTCTTGTTCAATAAAGGTCGTCACCATCACAACCTCAAAATAACACAAGTTGTTCACGGGGTGATAAACCCAATAAACAAATATTGATGTGAATTATGTGGTGTTTGGCAAAAGGTTCTACACAACCAAATAACCTCTGAAAAATGCTTATTATAGCTCTGTATGACTTAAGACAGAGGCATACTGTTTTCCCCATAATTACATCTATCATTTAGCGGCAGATTAACGGGTTTCAATTGATAATTATTTTCCATTTTACAGATATTACAAAACGATCAAAACATACGAGGTGAAGATGAAAACGACCCCAGCAAAATTGATTTAAATGATGAAGATCGCTTCCGAAAATCCAAGAAAAGTGATGGTGGTTGTTGTTCTTAGCAACTAGAAAAAAAAATAAAATGCAAAAAAATTCAATCCTCTTGTGAGCTAGCAACATCTGGGTAATTATATAAACTGATGTTTTATTACCACTTGTGTGATACATATGTTGTTACTGTCTGTATGATAAATTTGTTTCTGAGGAACGGATTACCAGGTATGTGAATAGATGTGAGAAACAGAATATGTAAATAGAATGGGAAGTGGCTGTAAGAGTAACAGATTATATGAATGAGCATGCATGGTGAAGATTTTAAGAATAAGAAAACAAGATTCAAGCGGTTGTTTACTGTTTAAATACCATTGCCATCTCTCCCAACATATATTACCTACTCAAAGGAAAATGCTTGTGTATTTTGGCTGATTTTGAGATCTTAAGTGGTTTCTGCAGTCAACCTGGTTAATATCTTGTGATGTCAACAAATATGCCAGGCATTTTGACATGTGAACTTTTGTCAATGAATTTAGGTATATTTATTGAATTGACGACCTGTAAGTGTTTTTAAAGTACCACAATTAAATTTTCATGATATAATCAATAAAATATCATGATTTAAAAAAAAATTATACTCCAAATATGTTGCACCACTGTCCTTGGATAGAGATTCAATGAAAAGAAAAACCTTGAAAATCACATGAAAATTCGATGAAACCTTCAAAACTTATTACCAAGATATGAAATACTGATTTAACATTTTCATGATGTCATTAAAAAGTAATGAGATATACTGCCAATGAAAAACTCAACAATGTGAAATATTTTCATGGTCATGATTTCCTGTGATACCTTAATTAGTACCTGTATTCATAGTCATTAAATAAACATTAATTCAGGGTCATGAACAGAAGATGTAGCAAGGTATTTTCATTTCATTTTCATAGACAATTTTTCAGAAGGGTTGAAAGTGATATATAAAATTGGCTCAGGGGAGAGAACTATAGTAGACTTAAATAATCGGTATATAAAAGCAGTGCTTATTATTACGTTTGTTTCTTTGTATATCAAGGAAACCCTGTCTGAAATGATATACTTTGTTAACACGATTGTTTCAATTGCATGTTATTTTATTTCTGTAGATGTTATATATGTTTTGATGGTTCAAATTACCAAAATTTTACAAAATATTTGAATCAAAATAGATATTTTCAACAAAAGTTTCCTATTTCATTTATTTTAAGGTATCTTTCTTTTGCAATTTCATTTGTTGCAGAAAAACTGTTTTAACAGTAATTTGATATTAATAAACTCTTTTGGGTAAAAATTTAGTCCCTTTATTTTTGGCTTTGGTATAGGAATTGCTGGGTGCTAATTAAAACTGAAAGAAAGTCATATTATAAAATTGACTTTTAATGTTTCTATACCGATTTATACAAACACCAGGTCAGAAATATGATTGTCTATGATATAAATCTGTTACAACGATAACAAAAAAAGATATTAAAGATAAAATGTTTTTTGTTTTAAGTTAATTATTGTAGATATGTGTATTAGAGTATTAAGAGACAAGACATATTCTGCATGAGGATTATTCCCTTTGAAATTGTTACTTGATTCATGAATCAAACCCCAAAAGTTTATATATGAAAATAAATTTGAAATACATGTAAATCTTTCCCCATTGTCAATATTGTAAAAGTGATTCTTTTCTTCACAGATACAAATGTACTTTAAATATATCTCTCTGTTTTACTTCAATCTTTTGGTAAAGCCTGAAAAATTCAACCATCAGAAAAATATAGTATCTTTATTGTTTTTAATTGATTGTGTAAACGTTTGTATGCAAGGATGTGTGGACTTATTTCAGTAAGATTCGTAGGTTATGAGTATTATACTCAGTGGTGCGGTTATTGCCTATGGTTATGATTTCTTTGCTAATTTAATTCTTTAAAACTATAAAGTGATTGTATAATTATATATACATGTATTTTATGCAGTATTAATATATACCCCCTTTTTACTCACCTTAAATAAAATCAGTAATTAATTATATCTGAATTTCATTTTGTCCTTGATTCACTATTTAGTGAATAAGTCGTCTACTAGCATGTGCTAGTCCTACATCTAAAGAAAAACTTGTCAAAATATCTTCCTTTTCCGATTCTGTAACATTGCTAGGATAATATCAGAATGGATTAGGGACACTTTTTGCCATCCGTTAATATTGAGACCGAAAAACCAATATATAAGTCTCCCGATAGTTTTTTTTTCCAAATACTCGATTATTCACCAATGTATATAAAACATGAGAAAAACATATAATGTAAAGAGTTTTCAGATAGTGTTTACCAATCTTTAATTATGTGTGGTTTTGAAGGAGTATGATTTTTTTTAAAGAGTGGTTGTTAAGAATTTCTCCCATTTCTTCAAAGAAATACGACGTAGTCATGGGGATTCAGAATCTTGTTCATATACAATTGCAAGTTACTTCAGTATTACAACAAAGCCCTTTCAATACTATTACGTCATATAGTAAGAGCAAAATGAAATGTGATTTTGGGATTGGTTGAAAATACGTCATCCGATGAAAAACTAAAATGGTCAGAAGGACGTAGATATTATGTACATGTAGTACGAATTAGGATGAAATTGAATATCACCACGTCTGCTCAGGACAATGGACAAAGAATCGCTGTTTCGGGAAATACAAATAATATACTATATGTAATATATTCGTATAAAAAATAAACGGGCTAAAATTAAATAAGATTTTAATTGCACTCCTCTTTAAAGTTGGTAAAATTCGTAAGAAATTTTCACACATAAGTTTAACTGCTTTACACTAAAAGGAGTATAGCCGCAGTTCCAGAGATTATTTCAGAATAATTTACATGTTTTGATCTACAGATCGACCTGTGCGATACCTTAACGGTTAGCCCGAGTTTCCTCTGGCCCTGACACCATGTCTGGTGTAGGCAGATGGTGTCAGGGCCAGAGGAAACTTGGGCTACATAACGGTAAATTTTACAACATCTATAAGTATGTTTTCCAGAACATTTTATTCTCCCCAAGTCTGATGATAATCGGGTATTTTGTTTTGTTTCTGCAGATGTATTTTCAAAATGTACAGTAACGTTAACTTTGCCGGCTATCTTTTTGAAGAAACAACTTGTTTTTGTACCTGTCTTTTATTTATTGCGAATTTCTCCTACTCCTGATAGTCAACCTAATAAAATCCTCAAAATGTGATATGAAACAATTTTGACGTAAACAAAAATACTGTTGTTTTTTTCTTTGAAAGTAAAGGTTTCCTCAAAACACATTTGGTGTTAGACTCAAATTTGAAAATCAAAAGCCCTCATAAATATGTAAATCAATGTCTGAGGGACTGGAGGCAATTTCAAACTAATTGAAAACACATTTCCTTGAACGGAAACTTAATGTACAACAACTTACAATAGAGTATATATACCATGTTCTTAAAGAATCATCAAATTGCTGTATTCTTTATAATAATGTTATATTTACCAAAGTGTAGAAGTAAGTCACTGCATCTAATAGGAATTTTTATTTTTACCATTATCATTGATTTCTTATTTCGGTTCATTTGCCTCAAAACTGTCGGTAAACATCTGCAGCCAAAATATATTGACTGTGTTTTTCAAAGTTCTGAATAGTTCAAAAACTTTCTATTAATGACAACTGTATTTTTATTTTACTAGAAAAAACATAATCTGTAAAAACTACTTTGCATTCACCTGTGTATATTCTATGCAATGATTTGAAGATATCCATCGTGATAAATTAATGTTATAAACTAACCCTTCAGTTGATTAGTCGATTCATCAACTGTTTTAAACTATATTTTTTAAAAGATATAATTCGTATGTTGATGAATTATCTTCTCGCTGCAATTCTTATGCTGATTCTTTACCCTTAAGAAGATGATAGATTTAAATCATTTATGTTCTGTTAATACTTTTTCTCACTGGAAAGTCCCCCCTCACTCAAAGACAGATCTCACGATTTCATCAGGGTTCCCTTATAAAGGCATGCAATACTTAGAATGTTTCAAAAAACAAAATCAAATTTCGGAATCTAAACAAATCTTACCAATGTTCTAATTTTCATTGAATATCATCAAATCCCAATTCCTAAATAACAAAATTATATAATGTAGTCTTTTAACACTTGCACTCTGATAGTTATGGAGTAAAATTGATTTTAAAGCTTTTTGAAAGCATTTGAAACAAACTTTCGCCCAAATTTCGAAGGTATATATAAGGTGTCATTTCATCACTTCAGATTGGCCATACTGCACGCATCCATGTTTGAAAACGAATGAAACCCCGTGCTGAAACGTATTGTTAATATATAACTTAGTACGTAGTGATGCTATGGAATTTGATGTGTTCTTAAGAGTTGAGAGATTATGTATTGTGCTTTGAGTAAATCTCAAAAACAGGAGATGAATTTAGCACAAGTCTAAGCCGTTGATACATTGTAGATGTTTTAAATTGTTTTTAATGTATACAGTTATTAACGTGATTATTTTGTATTTGTTAGATATACATGCATAACATTTGCAAATATTCATATTATATACATGTACATTTTGTATATATATAACACTTTGATTTCTTGTGCATTGCCCGTGGATTTAAGACAATAAAAATGTCATCTGCGGGCTATGTGGTGAAGCGGGATATCTGACAATTTGTCCCCCCCCCCCCCAAAAAAAAGATAAATGAAATAAAATAAAGATAAATGCTGCAGGCTATAAGATATCTATCGATTCCACTATTCGTGTTTCCTTGGTGTACTAAAGGTACCGATGTTGCTGTTTACGACAGAAATATGAATGGCACATATACCCGTGTGGACATATCAAGTAAATACATTTAAAGACATTGTTTTCTTGTCAAGGCAATACAGGTCTCAGCAGTGAGAGCTTAACTCACAGAGCGAGGTTTTCTCCTGATAGTTAACATGTACTTAATTGCGTAACAGATAACCCGCTAGCAATGCTGGACCGAGCGCCTGCAGATTTTAAATTATAACACCATAATTTTGGCTTGTGCGGGTAGTCTGACGAAGAGGACAATTCACAGCGAAATAGCGTATTATATGTACAGTAGTGAATTTGGTATTCCACGGCTCGCCTTCTAAAATTCAGGTAAACTTATACATGATGAAGGTGGGAAATCAGGTATAGTGTTTTAGAGATATTAACTTTATTTAAGATATTCCACAAATTATTCCAACTTAAGTCTTTTTAAGCTTTATCTGGTTTCTAATACTTACATGTAGTTGTACAATGCATGTAATGGATTAAATGTAGTCAACTGACCTGTAATAAGTATGTAACCAATACATCAAAGAACAACTTTGATGAACAGTAGGGTTTATCATTATACAATGTATCATTTTTTTATGAATTTGCAATTATATTTGTGTTAATGGAAGACCATTGAGTCCATGCAATATCATAAACAAACGAACTTCTAACCTAGAATGTTTATTTATTTGTTTTATTTTTTATGTGCAAATGAATATTCATTTACACTGTAATTCTAGATACATGTAACACTAAACTGTAAACCAACAAATCTTAGCATGTGAATTATTTTTGCGTTTTTCGTAGGTGATCAAAATTCATGAAGATTTATCCCGCGAAATAGTTTCAATCACACGCACAGTAGGCCTTTTTATGACTGTAACTCGCGAAATTAAATCTTCACGAAAAAAACGTCATGAAATAAACATTAGTTGGTTTACAGTATTGAGTTATTTATCATATTGTCATTTATGATTTACAGCATAGAAATGAGTACTTTCGGTGTATTATTTGTATATTGGCGTACGTAGCTCGTAAAGGCTATGGTTACAGGTCAATCACCTTTTTACGTTATCAATATACATGTAATGGTGTGTTTGGAAAGACAGTTCATCTCTACGTCTTTGGATAATATGGGAGTCTCCCTCAACATGTTCACTGAGGTAGCCACCAGCTAGTGCAAGCGGACTCCCTCTCAACATCACAAATAGACATTGGCTATTCACTGAGATGATGAACGCAGTAAAAACCCAACAAAAACAAACAAAACAAAATCCTAATTTTAATTTTTTTTTACTAATGTAATTGTCTTCCAAACGAATATATAAAGAGTAATTTGGTGTTGTTGCTTTTTTGTATGTTTTTGAGTACATTACTTTAACTAGATGAAAGAAATGACTCGGTTACTTAACGCTGCCCAGTGATATTAAAATGTAATTTTTCTTGTGAGTATTACTTTGAATATTAGTTAATGCGAAGATTTCGTCATTGAATCACAAGACATTTTCTTTTTTTTTTCATTCTGTTTGCATATGTTATGTTTTGTTAGATTCGTATATTTCCACGTTGTTTGGTGCTACAAACATAGCGTGTAGTATTCCATACTATTACTGCATAGCTCGTAAATTCACGTGAGATTCGATCGGGGTAATTGATTACAGCGTAAAATAGACGTAGCGAATATAGAAATGTTTGCTGCATGACGTGTACAAGGCATGTGTGCGCGAAATTTAATAACCACGAACTATAGTGTTCAGTGTTAATCTGACAAAATATAAGCCCAGGGAAATTTACCAACGATAGAGTAAAGTTTTATAAAATGTAGCATGTTATGATTTATTACAAACAGATATATTTATTTTATCATTATTATTATAATAAGTTGTATGTAGACAAAACATTTAAATGATGTAATAAGAATGGAATCATTTGTGTATGTATTATGTAAGTAAAATTCTTATGAAGAGAGCATTGTGCTGTATGCTTTGTTTGTATTGTAATATTAAGCCCATCATAGAGGCGGACTGTGCTAGTTTATACATATTTTGGAAGTAAGAAGTGATAATGAAAGATAAGACAAAAGTAAGATAAAAAATTTACATATTATGCCAGAGAAGATTAGAATCAAACATACTTACCGGTATATAATAAGTATTGGGAGGTTACGAGAGTCACTGCAACATAATAACAGTACATGTGTGTATGTATTAAGCGATTAGTGTTAAAAGGACAAAGCATATTGAGTGTTACACATAATACTGAAATGATAAGAACCAGAGGAATTTGGCAGAGGAGAGCTGCCATGAGAGAAAAGAGCTTTACCTAAACAGAGAGTCTGCGCTCCCGTTGTCACTCTGAGGCAGAGAGGATGGAGTCCATTTGGGAACATATATATATATATCATTATGGTATCATTTTTGTTGATGTACGTTGTATATGTCTACTTTTAAGTCCTTTTGTTCTAAAAAAAATTAATGGATATTGACCAAGAAATGGACCCGGATGAAGAGACATACATTTTACCTGTAAGCATAAATATCATTTTATTAAAGATATAGTACAATGATACTGTGTACTTATTACTTTAATAATAATGATTTAATATTATTATTGTACTCAAAGTCTATTATATTTGTAAACAACAGGAAGGGCTAGATTCTAAACACACATTAGACTACACTTGTGCCTCGTCAGCCATCATAAACTACGGCAACCCAGCATAATCGTCCAGAATACTGCGGCTTGCTCAAACAGATCCCATCTGCTATACATGTTGCTTACTTTACGAAATTATAGGATTTTCTTTTTGCAAATTTGGCCGTCTTCTGGTGCCTCCTGCTGTTTTTCTACTGGTTCAAAGGTCAAGGTTACTGTTACTATAATTTGAAAATCTGTGCAAGCGACACACCCACTTCCCTGGATTTCTTGTGTTTTGTAGCTGACGCTATAGCCATTTTAACCTGCAGACGATTCATTGGAGAAACCATATCTGTTTACATATGTTTGGTTTGGTATTAGCATGCGTTATTATAATTACATGACGCAAAAAATGTCCATACGTTCATACACTTGATACGTATTTGCAATAATTAAAATAACTTTCAAAAATGTTAAAGCTAGCCACTGCTTTTACATGTAATCACCTTGCCCGAAGGCCGTTCGTCCGTCGCCGTCAATATTTGCTTTTAATCGATACTAGTCACAAAATGCTGAATGGATTTTAACCAAATTTGGTCAGAAAGATCCTTGGGGTATGGTTGTAGATTTTGCATAAATGGTGACTCTGATCCTCAAGGGTCCAAAGGGGCGGGGCCTAATGGGGAAAGTAGATATAATTCAATTAAATCGCTACTAATCATACAGTTACGAAAGGATTTGATGAAATTTAGTCTGAAGCATTATTAGGCAAATGGAGGGTATGTGTCACTTGGGACTGGAGATAGTGGCCTAATAGGGGGAACGTTGCAAATTGAAAACAAAACAAAAAACAAGAACTTTATGGAAAATGCAGCAGAAAAGGTAGAAAATATTTTGACATGATTGCTGAAATATCAAGGTGTGCAACGCAGGCCCTCTGGGCTTCTTGTTTAAACATCCGATTTGGAGGGAAAATTGAATGATGTCCTCTCTTTCATAAGATTAAATCTTAATGAAGCTCTGTAATTCTCAGGGCATCCAGTAGACCATCGACTTTTAGCAATTTCGGCAGTCAAATCACCATTTCTCAGAAATATAATGGGTCAAAACATATGTCAAATAGACATGCTCCTTCAAAGTCAAGAGTCAAATCTGATTTTGGAGAGTCAAAAACATAATCTCAGGGGTCTACTGGATGCCCTGATTCTTTGTTAATAAAATTGTAAATGACCGTGTTGTATTTAAAAATGGGGAAAAGATGGTTGAACTTGCCAACAGCAAAGCCTAGAGGCTGTCTTATGTATGCCAGTAGTGTGTTTATATATTGTGTTTAGGTCAGGTCAGCATGTGGTTTGTACTGTATCAATATCAACTGTGAAAGTTAACATGGTTCACATAAGAAGGTATAGCGATTTAAAACCTTTTTGAAATCGTCTTAGTTCAATTAGGCCTTTGATCGTTATATACGTCATAGATGTACATGTATATATTTATCAGAAGTGGGGTGTTACAATTTAATTTTATACACATGACCTTTGTCACTTAAACACCCACGTATTTGGACTTGCAGAGGTTTTTTTCTCATGTATTATTAAATTGAGGACAGTTTTTTTCTGTGGCGACAGTAATTGTAATCAAGTTTCAATGGCACATCATAAGGTATATTGCCGCTTTTGGTCAGTAGGCAGTAGAGATAAACTGCCGAATTCTGCTTATACACATTTGCATATAGTATTGTTAGGTCACCTGAGACGAAGTCTCTGTTGACCTATTGCAATCGCCTTTTGTCCGGCGTCGTGCGTCGTGCGTCGTCCGTCGTCTGTCGTCCGTCGTGCGTCGTGCGTCGTAAACAATTTACATTTTCAACTTCTTCTTAAAAACTGCTGAACCAAATTCAATGAAATTTTACAGGAAGCTTTCATGGCTGAGGGTGAACCAAAATTGTGAATTATATGGTCCCCACCCCCCAGGGGCCTGAGGGACGGGGCCAAAAAGGGTCAAATTGACTAAAACTTCAAAAATCTTCTTCTCTACTCTCAGATAAGGTGGAATCAAACACTCTTCATAGATGGAAGGGTCTTAAGGTGCTTTACCAAAATTGTGAATTTCATGACCCTGGGGTCTCATGTTTGCCCCTGGGGAGGGGGTAAACTTTACTATAGTGTATATAGGGAAATCACATTTTTGACTATTATTTGTTGGATTTGTATTGGAATTCATTCTAACTTGGTTCAAATTATCAGCATGAGATGACAGTTGGATGGTATGTACATGTTGGCCCTAGTTGACCCCCAGGGGCTGGTGGGCGGGGCCAAAAAGGATAAAATTTACAAAAATTTCAAAAATCTTCTGCTCTATACTCTCAGATATGTTAGAATCAAATACTCTTCATAGATGGAAGGATCTTAAGGTGCTTTACCAAAATTGTGAATTTCATGACCCTGGGGTCTCATGTTTGCCCCTGGGGAGGGGGTAAACTTTACTATAGTTTATATAGGGAAATCACATTTTTGACTATTATTTGTTGAATTTTTATTGGAATTCATTCTAACTTCGTTAACATTATCAGCTTGGGATGACAGTTTGATGGTATGTACATGTTGGCCCTGACTGACCCCCAGGGGCTGATGGGAGGGGCCAAAAAGGGTCAAATTAACAGAAATTTTAAAAATCTTCTTCTTACAGCCCATTTAAGGTAGAATTAAATACTCTTCACAGATCGAAGGGTCTTAAGGTGCTTTACCATAATTGTGAATTTCCTAGCCCTGGGGTCTCGCGTTTGCCCCCATGGGAGGGGATAAACTTTACTATAGTTATAGGGAATCACATTTTTGACTATCATTTGTTTTATTTGTTTTTAAATTCATTCTTTCATTCAAATTTACTGAAATATTTCAAAAATCAGGTGACCGTTAAGGCCCATGGGCCTCTTGTTATACATTATATGTATGTTATATTCTTAACTAAATTTTACGTCCAGAATACTGCGGCTTGCACAAACAGGTCCCATCTGCTATACATGTTGCTTTCTTTACGAAATTCTAGGATTTTCTTTTGCCAATTTGGCCGTCTTCTGGTGCCTCCTGCTGTTTTTCTACTCGTTCAAAGGTCAAGGTTTACTGTTACTATAATTTGAAAATCTGTGTCCGTGCAATAACTCTTGTTATTACTCAAGTTGTGCAAGCGACACATCCACTTCCTTGGATTTCTTGTGTTTTGTAGCTGACGCTATAGCCATTTTCACCCGCAGACGATTCATTGGAGAAACCATATCTGTTTACATACGTTTGTTTTGGTATGAGCATGCGTTATTATAATTACATGACGCAAAAAATGTCCATACGTTAATACACTTGTTATGTACATGTATGTGCAATAATTAAAATAACTTTCAAACATGTTATACTGCGATGTTGCTTTAAAGTGAAGTAAACATTTGATTGGATTAAAGCTAGCCACTGCTTTTAAATGTAATCACCTTGCCCGAAGGCCGTTCGTCTGTCGCCGTCAATATTTGCTTTAAATCGATATCGCTACTAGTTACAAAATGCTTCATCTGGATTTTCACTAAATTTGGTCAGAAAGATCATTGGGGTATGGTTGTAGATTTTACATAAATGGTGACTCTGATCCTCAAGGGTCCAAATGGGCGGGGCCCAATAGGGAAAGTACATGTAGATATAATTCCATTAAATCGCTACTTATCATAAAGTTATGAATGGATTTGAACCCAATTCGGTCAGAAGTATCCTTGAGGGATGGGGAACAGATTTTTTTTGTATAAATGGTGACTATGACCACCCCCCCCCCCCCCCCCCCCCGCGTAAAATTAATACATTAAAGTTTGAAATCAATAAAGGAAACATGAAAACAATATACATGTACATATATCTAACATATTTGGTGTTACTGCGAAATTTTAAACCATTTTAAACCATCTTCAAAGTATATCGCGGTAACGTTTTAGAGATTGAATCTATTGCAAATTGATATATACATGTAAAATTTTATTTAGATGATTTTACCACACTAATAAACGTGCAAAGCTTTAATCATTTTTTCCAATCCTACTAAAGACAAATGGTCGTTAATTTGTTAATAAAAATACAGCAATATCAAGTGGTCATCTATTATGTAAAAATATTTACATTTCTATAGCGTTTGATAGTTACGCATTCTGAATTCTAAGACTCTGGATTTTTCATATACATTTCATATTCAATGTTGAGTGGACAGCTTTTGCAAGATTTAACTAACTATTACGTTTTCATTTTCGTATCACATGCTGATTGGTCTACATCCGAGTAAGCATTATTCAATTTAAAATCAAATTGCTCTCTGCACCAATGAGGAAACATCTTATTGCGAGAGTTCGTCGCTTAATTTCAGCCAATTAAAGTTGCAAGATAATGTTATGGGATCATAACCTGAGAATTCGATAGTTTGGGTTTAATACCGACACGTCATATAACAGTTATGACATTTTGTTCGATCGATGTGACGATTCGTAAGGGACGAAGATAACAACCTCGGCCTCGGTCGATATTGGTTACAAAGTACCATAATTGTAAAATATCAAAATAAGATTTGTTAAAGTTTTAACAAAATGACTTGTTAAAAAACATTTAATAAAATTTTACATCATGAAGCACTATGACATCTTACTCCTTGACATTCCTTTGTGTGACATTTGGATATCCTGCCGTGTTGCCTGTCGTATGTCTATTTTTCAGCTGGGAAAAGGTTGAGGTTTCTGTGATCTCATCATAACCACATATAAATATGACGTTGCATTGTGTGCGTTCTACGCTAATTAAAATGTGTTTCGAAAAATCTGCTATATAAAAAACAACAGAAGAAAATGAATCAAATGATTAAAAACTAATGAGTACAAAGTGTGCAGTACACTTTAAATGTTTACCTTAGTATATAAACAGTCTTAACGAAACTCTCGTCTTCCGAAAAATTCCTAATTGCTTCGTTGGATTGCCTAGGCAGTGGATGATAGAAGATTTCGTATTTCATGCTCCTAGAATATAGAATATTTTCGATCTCCACGTTTTATCCTCGTCATACCCTTGTCTCGCAATATGCAGTCGAGTGTATGATGTTCCGGAAGATCACTTACGCGTTTGAGGTTCCTATTTTCTTTGATTTCGTCTTCTGCTTCCATCAGCATTTCCCTATGGTTTTCACAGCTCCAGTCCAACTTAAGTTCGTGTATTGTTCGTCTAATGTCTAGAAGCTGATGGGCTAGCGACTCATCCTGTTCTCTGAGTTGATGCTGAAACATATTCATGTAAGTTTTACTTCACTTTCATCCAAATACACAAATAATATGCCCATTCACTGGAAAATCGTCATAAATATAACATTTAGCACAATGATATTAAATACATGCCCTTTCTTAACAATAGATACGCGTTTGAATCTTCGGTCCCATAGTCAAAGTAAATTTACACACGTTTGACAAATTTTCGCTTGAAGCAATTCATTTTGTAAAATAATCTTTAAATATTTCGTTGACTGTAAAATTCTGCAGAACAGGCGAAGGAATGTCAGTTTGTGTTAATTGATCCCAAATGTATTTTACATTGTACAGCCGTAATAAATATCAAATTCCACCTGTGAAACTTTATATAAAAAAGTATACATGTTCTCTTCATCAAATGAAGATCATTTCATTCGCATATTATTACATGTTCGTAAAGAAAATTATTCCAATTCATTAAATATTTGATATGGTTTTATGTACATGTATATGCAAGCCATTTGAGAATACATTAATTTGTTGACTACCTCATAATTGGTGTTTATTGCAATATATATATGTGTGTGTGTGTGTGTGTTGGTATAAACATAGATTGACCCATTAGACCAAATATCCATTTAACATATAATACATATCTCTGCAAACATATTTTTACTACAATTATTCATTACAGAATTCTCAAAACAAAATCGTGAGATTATAAAAGATTTCTTTTGTTGAAAACAAATAGAGAAAATTCATGATAATACGGAGAAAACCCGTTGTTGTAATCATTATAACAACACATACCAATTCCTCTCGAACCCAATCTATCGCCATATTGATAGCAGTAACTCTTTCCTTTGTAAATACATCCGTCTTTTGGCCAACATTGATTTCCGGTTTCATCAACAATGGTTTGCCTTTGTTGTCGAGGTTTTCCTTCCTCCACAGACTGTAACTCTTCCTTCTAGTATTCAGACCCAAGCGGGCCGTTGTGGCTTTCACCAAAAACATCTCCTTCTTCTTTTTGTCCTTAAAATATAAATATTTGCTTAAAATAGGAATTTTATATTTCAACTTCCCTATTGGCCTTAATTGCCGTAAACGTACAGAATTCAGCGGGCTCAAATTTAAACAAATCTTCAGGCATATATAGATTTGGAAAACAAAAAACTTCAATTAATTATAGACTGTCTATCCTTACAACAATATCTTTCAACAATAGACTTTCCTACTCGAATAGCATGTCTAGGACTATCTTACAAAGATATTGACTGATAGATTATTAAAGATCCTATTATGTTTTCTTCCAGCCCTTACATAAATCTCCTGTTTAGATAACTTCATGCATATGTAGGATCAATTGAAATATTTTATCTTGGCTGGAGGTGATTACATACACACCTGGAAATATTTTAACTGATCGCCGAACGGTGACGGCGAGGGTCTATCATTTCTTTCTTTATCGTCCATTTGGTCGAAAGGACTCGTGAACATTGACTCTCGTTCGCCAAATATACCAGAAAGAGATATTGAGGAAATTTCGGACGCATCAGAGATACGTCGATCCACAATTGAGGATTTCTTGAGAAGGAAAGCCGGCTCTGAATCGACAGACATGGACGATATCTGTGAAAGAGTTGACGCTTTGCTTGAAATCTCGGTTACTGCAGATAGTGAATGTTCTTCGAGAAAAGGAGATGTTGGTCGAGAAGGACCAACGCTAGATTGGGAAGATCGTCGAGAGAAATTTGGAAGAACTCCACACGATGCATTTGTTAAAGAAGATCTTCTGGAGTATACTGCATATGATAAGGACGATCGCCTGGAGTGAGAAAGCTCTTCCATCTCCTCTATCGAAGCTTGTCGTGTCTGTGGCAGAGATATATTTGGGGTTGAGCTGCAACAAATGTAAATATGTACTATTATCCATTTTACAGCATCAACGAGCGCCAAGTTATTGCTTCAACTTGCAAACACTTTAAGCATGAAGACATTTAAATGCATTATTTTTGTTCGTGTTTCTAAATACCTTATTTTCTAAATTATATTGTGTTATTTCTATTTGCTATGCATTGCAAACTTAAACCTAAAAATTGAAATTGCCAAACTACAAATTAGCCGTCATATTCATACATTTTTTCAGTTGTACAATTATTGATTATTGGTAGGAAAAAATCGTCTTATTGTTATTTATCTTACGTACTCGAATAATGTCAAACTAATAAACAAGGAACAAAAAAAAAAAAAAAAAAAACAACAACTTGTGGTCGGGAATAAAGTGATATAAATTAATAAAAAATATATACAAAACCAGTATTAGCATGATACAGATTTTCAAAAACAAATTATTAAGTGTAAAAGAGGGACGTACCTTTTAGAATATGGCCCCAGAAGAAATTCGGCAATTGACAAGGACGATATGGAGGATATCGAACAGCAAGAGAACTTTCGCATGTCGTGTCGCATTTCATCAACGGGCGAAAAAAAACACTCAGATTCCATCGTGTTTGGTGAACTGGATCCACTTAAACCAGATCCCTCTACGGCAGTTTCGTCGGCTGAATTATTGCACTCTTCATGTAGATTTGTCACATCACTTATAGCCACCTCTGTTTGGAATAGTTCACTTTGTGGTAAACCTTGCGTCCAGTTATATGTATACATATTTCTTAGTCTAGCGTCCTCTTTTAACGACATTGTATTGTCTTCATCTTCAATGTGTTCATTTTCAATAGAAGGTTCTATATTATTCTTTATGGAAAGTTCTGTAATATGCATATGGCCTGCCTTTTTCTCATCACATGTATGTAATCCACTATCCCTTGTATACGTGTTATCACCAATTGATGAACACGATAGATAATAGTGTGCATTGTTGCTTTCCCAGCTGTTGTCTGTTTCCTTTTCCGCTGTGAATTGTCCAGAGTTAAAATCGTCATCATTTACGTGAACTTTGTCACCATTAGCATCGAGTGCGTCCTGATGACTATTCATGACAACATTCCTTTGTTTATCTTCACGAGAAAGGTGTATGTTACCACTGTTTGTGACAATTTCAGAATTGTAACATTCTTTCACTGGCAGACAAGAGTTCAAAATTTTCTTGTATTTCGGAAAATTCTTGATATTGTTTTTAATGCAATGACTGGAAACATTTGAGTTCTGGTCGGGCCTATTCCCTCCAATATCACTATTGTAAGGGATGTCAATCGCTACTGCGTCATATCCTGTCGGATCCGACTGATATTCAATCTCATCTGTTTCACAAATAGTTGCCCTATCGTTTTCATAACATTCAGATTCAGAATAGTCAAAGGCTTCGTTTGTGCTGTCTCGTGCGTCTCCGCCATTCTCAAATGACATTTCAGATACTAATGAGTCGAAATCTTCTTCGGACTTCATAGATATCTCGATTCTCACATTTCGTTCGGTTGCATTACCTCCGTATTCTTCCATATATGTCGAATCATCGTCTCCAGTAGTTGTGAACGGCATTCTCTCGACTGTAATGTTGTCATTCACAAGATAATTTTTTATATGTGTATGTCTGCAACTCGTATGATTGTCAAACCAACCACCCGAATCATGTATTAGGTGCGCCTGAGTGTTAACTGACGTCATTTCCGGTGACACCGATAATCCTAAATCTTTGTTACTAGCTAATCTGAAATCGACAAAAAGATGGTTATGTCATTAACTATGCAAACAATATTGGTACATACAAAATGTACATGTACATGTTCGTATGTGGGAGCGCCGGTTCTATCATATATAATATTACATGCTTCTATGTGGGTGATTTAAATGAATTAGACTGCACAACAATACTATGTATAAAGCTTTATTTTATCTTCTTATCTCATAATATATATCTGATTTACCAAATTAAAACATAATACTCAAGATTATGTAGAAGATTTAAATCAAGACAAACAGGTTGCTTTACAAAGCGAATAGGAAATGACAAACTTACATAAGAACATTCATCATCAATGCCATTAAAGCTTTGAATGATATCTTGAGTAACAGTTAGGAGGGAAATAATCTCTGCATACGCAAACGTCTGTTATGTCAGAAAAATGCAAACCTTTTATATCATTTGGCTGCATTAACAAATATGTGCCAATCATTTGCTAAAAAATCAAAGCATATATTTATGGTAAGTTTTATTAAAGTCTAATATTAAATATTAGGCAGGTTTACACAGCAGATATGGGGCCTGCCTGTCATCCAAACACAGTCAATTTAACACACTGCATGGCTTCACTTGAAGCTTTTGGAGATTTATGCTCCTCCTTGCTGACCAGTACAGGTCATGCCAAGGCTAAATAAACTGTATCAAAGGACATCTCATGTCCGCTTGTCAAATATATACTCAAAGCACCTGCTAGTCTTTATGTTCTCTGTCTCTCAGATAAACAAACCTTATCAAAGCAACTTCCCAGTCTGAATGTAATGGGCACAGATAAGACTTGCATGCAGATATCATCTTGGGGGAATCTAATTACCCTTATCACCCAGTCTTGACCAGTCTGGCTCTATCTATGACCTCCCTGACCCTACGGTTATCTATGAAGGGAGGTTTCACTCCTGCACCTAATTTACATATTCTAATTAAACAGCCCCTTACTAACAAGGTAAGGATGTCAAGAGATCCAATCAGAAGACCACGCTCGGTCACATGGCTAATGTCAATTTCTCCTCAGAAATTCTATCCAAATTGCCATTGTTGTTCTAACTGCTCGAACAAACAGTCATATTCCAAAACTCTCTGTGTTTTGTTGGCCTCTCATCAGAGACTACTACAACTTCATCCATTCACCGAAATTGTCACAACTTAACAGTTACATCCTCAGCAAGACATTCTTCTAAAACACTCATCAGTTAAAGATATGTCAGGACGTGGAAAAGGTCAACCTCGTGGGCGCAAACGAAGGGCACCTGAAGACATTAATGACACTCTTAATTCTGCTGTCAGTACGACAGGCGGTAATGACAGCAACTGGGACCCTAATAAGCCAGAAAACTGGACTATAGGTGAACTAAGGACACGACTGCTGGAGCAGAACATCAGACCACCATGTGGTTTTACAAAAACAATGCTGGTCAAACTGTACAAAGAAAATAATACCAGTGTTAGTGATGGTAACAGTGATGTTACGCCACCTACTGAGAATGACCTTACACAGCCTGGCTACCACAGCAGGAATCTCCCATCAAATGAGGCAATGAAGGCTCTACAAGCACATGTTACCAGGCTGGAGCAATTAATACTGTGCCAAAATACAGTAGCAGTCGGACAGGCCCCAGCTGTACCAGGTCATGTCCTGACTGCGACCTCAACAACCTCACCAACCTCACCGACCTTAGAGCCCCCAGCTGTAGCAGGAGGCATACCAAACAATTATGTGCCTCAGCCTGCTATCCTTCTACAACAGACAGGAATTTCATCAGAATCTCTGCCATCAATAGAAGTCGTACCTCAAGCCATACGCCAGCAGATAATAGAAGGTAAGGACGTCAACTTAGCTCTACTATTACTGCCATCTTACGACTATGATTGCACTCGCTACAATCGATTCACTGAAGTTGGGGGGCGTACTGTCCCGCTCCAAACAGACCCACGTCTATGTAAATCTCTCACCCTAGGAGAGTTTGTCAGGGCCTTCTCGATATACAGGAGCATCATGTGCGAATATTACCCTAATCGCAGACAGGAGCTAGACATCTACGAGCGAGACATAGTAGAACTAGCCACAACATACCCTGGTCCTGTATTCTATGAATACCATAAAGCTTTCGCCACTAGGGCCGCAGCACTATTACACCAGCGTGGCATTAAGGTCAACTGGGCGATTCGGGACAATCAACTTTACACCACGATATGTTCCGGATTTCGGAGTGACAGCTGCAAACTGTGCAACAACATGAATCATACCGAAGACTTTTGTCCTCTCATTTTGAATGGACTAGGATCATCAGCAAAAAACCATAAAGGAAACAATAGGAATGGGGACAGCAACACGGACAGTAAAGGAAGGACCAGGGTCATTCACCATGGTAAAGAGGTCTGCAACAATTACAACGACCAAGATGGCTGTAACCGTGACAATTGCCCCTACCTTCACATTAAGAAATCTTCAATTAAATCTGCTAAAACACATAAAACCAACGAATCAGCTAAACAATGACAAAAGGCTAACCTCCAGGATTTCAAGGCGTCAACTCCTATCAATATAGCAGCACTGGAGAGAGAACTAGAAAACCACCCTGATAAGAACTTTGTGCAGTCTTTGATTTCTGGATTATCAGACGGCTTTGACACTGGAATGTCTGCATTACCAGAGACATCTCTAATCTGCAAGAACTTAAAAAGTGCCACTTCTGAACCAGACATCGTCGATGAACTTATAACTAGCGAAGTTAACAAGAAATTCTTAATTGGCCCTTATACAGAACCCCCTTTTGATATATACAGGATTAACCCAATTGGAATAGCGACAGGGAAGTACTCTGACAAGAAACGTCTAATCGTGGACCTTTCTGCCCCCCATGACTCCGAAGGTAACAGCATCAACGAATTAATTGCTAAAGAGGAATACTCATTGTCGTACATTAGTGTTGATGACGCCATAAATCAAATCCAGCATACAGAAAGACACTCCAAGCTGTGTAAACTTGACATAACAGATGCCTTTAAACTTATACCTGTTTCTCCAAAACTCTGGCCTTTCTACGGTATATGCTGGAAACAACAGTACTATTTTTATACCAAACTCACTTTTGGGTGTCGTTCCAGTCCTAAGATCTTTGACCTTTTATCAACCGCTCTCTGTTGGATTTTATCAACTAACTATCAGATAGAATACATAATTCACTACCTGGATGACTTTCTTACAATCGACAGACCAAATGTGGTAGCTGAACGAACAATGGCAATTTTGTCCAAGGTTTTTACAGCACTCAATATTCCAGTGTCTCCTCACAAAACATTGGGTCCATCTGAGAGTTTAGAGTTTCTAGGAATCACTCTGGACACTAGTAACATGGAAGCACGCCTGCCGGCAAATAAAGTGCAGAGAATAACTCAAACAATCAAATCTTTCTGTAAACGCAAAAAGGTCACAAAGCGCGAACTATTAAGCCTTTTGGGACATATGAACTTTGCTAGTCGGGTGATCATTCAAGGACGCTCGTTTATATCTTATCTCTTAAATCTTGCCGCCTCAGTCAAACAGTTGCATCATCATGTACAACTTACTGGGGCCTGTCAGCAGGACTTATTTATGTGGTATACTTTCACAGATCAATGGAACGGAAATTCAGTCTTCCTCCAGGAGACGACAACATTAGCTCACGACATAAATCTCTACACAGATGCAGCCGGAGGAATTGGATTTGGTGCTTTTTATGACGGTCAGTGGTTCCACGGTCACTGGCCACATCAGATATCCTTGAACAGTTCTGAAATGTCAATTGCTTTCATGGAATTATATCCAATCGTACTGGCCTGTATGATATGGGGACACAAGTGGTCAGGTCTCAGAATTAGACTACACTGTGACAATCAAGCAACTGTTGATATCATCAGGAAAGGACGTTCTAAATGCGCTTATATCATGCCATTTATGCGACGTTTAACTTGGTGTACTTTTATCCACAACTTCGTTCTCACAGCCGTGCATATTCCTGGAAAACAGAATAATATTGCTGATGCCTTATCTCGTTTCCAGATGGACCGGTTCCACGACTTGGCACCAGCAGCAAAGAAGAGCCAAAATCCCATTCCGGATTACGACAATGTGCCTCTATACTAGAACCAGCAGTGCGTGACCTATGGAATGCTGCAGTGGCTCATTCGACTAGAACTACCTACACATCAGGTGTTTCCTGTTTCAAGAACTTCATCCTCATGAATGGTATAAACGACCAAGCAAGTGTGTTTACCAACGTTACAGAAGAATTATTAATACTCTTCGTGACTCATTGTTATCATAACCTCAGATTGAAATATTCTACAATTAAGCTGTATTTATACGGAATTAAGTTCCATTGTACTATGCAGGGTCTCAGCAACCCGCTTGTGAATACTCATGGGTTACCACTTTACCGACTCCAGACCATATTACGGGGATTAAAGAAACTACAGGGAACTCCGATAAAACCTAGACTCCCCATAACTTTCAACATATTGTCTAAGTTATGCTCAGCATTTCGACAGGGTGTTTTCGATCCTGCCACAGACACTACTATGGAGGCTGCCTGCTGTGTGGCCTTCTTCGCATTCTTACGGTGCGGAGAATTCACATGCACCACTAACACATTTGATTCTTCAATTCACTTGTGTATCAGCGACATTCAAGTAGCACCGGACAGTAACAGCATGACATTGCGCCTCAAGGCGTCCAAAACCGACCCCTTTCGTCAAGGAGTCACCATTCACCTGTTCCGCACCCATCACCATGTATGTGCTGTAGCCGCTGTCATCAGAATGCTAACAGAAAGATTCATGAATGGTTGTCGTCCTTCGGACCCCCTATTTTCCATTCATTCTGCTGCCTTGACATGTTTTCATTGTCAAACTAAGACAGACCTTGATCCGACTAGGTCTAAATCATTCACTATACACAGGACATTCCTTCAGAATAGGAGCCGCAACTACTGCCGCCCAGTCAGATGTCCCCGATCACCTCATCAAAGTGCTTGGACGCTGGCAATCGGATAGCTACTGTCGATACATCCGTACCCCTCATCATATTCTCCGGAGAGCTCAAGCAAAAATGTGCAAGATTTCACCTGATACTTAGTAGCCTAGTGGCTGCCTTCTGTGTTCATAGGAGTCTAAGTGTGTACTCTTTATAGGGCGAGTATATCTATAATGAGTACTAATTATTCCACTGGATTAACATGTATATTGATGTGCTAATCTGTCATCATTCACACAGGATTTATGTGCATATTCCATTGGATTTATATGTGTGTAAATGTGCTTATCTGTCACCATTCAGATGGGATATATGTGTGTATTCGTTTAGGGCAAGTATATCTAAACGGTACTATTACGGCCCAGGTAACAGAACACATTCTGTAGCCATGCAGGCCAGCATTCTTGTAAGGATTACATCTGGACATTCCGAATTGGGATACAGAACCGAACTAAATGTTTACTAGTCATTGACATTAGTACCCTGTTTTCTTTTACACCTAAGTACCTCTGAGGACAATAACTGTATTCGATACTGAGGCATTCTGCCAGAATTTGTCTATGACTTGCTGTATATCTTCTCAATTATGTCATATTCTCCCGGTGGCGCTGGGGATAAAGGTGTCTCATACCCTACATTCCCTCTTTGGGGTCCTCGTATCATCACATGCTTATAAACCATGTCTCTCATACTCCTTTGGGCCTATGGCAGTAAACTGACACCATGTAATAACATAATAACATGGACTATTAATGATGCCAGACTACTGCTATACACCACAAATTGGTCAATCCAACCCCAGAACCAAGGGTTAGCTGGACTGCATACATCAACTCTATCTGGCCCAGGGTAAGACAGCAAGTCGAACCCCAAGCCTAAGTGATGTAACTCCCAACTCTTGCCGACTCCTGGACATTTGAGCGACCAGGCTATGGTACCCATGAGCTTCAGGTCAGCCATACCTCCAAGTCATGTTCTCAACGGGTTGTTGGCCATAGCTTTTCAGCACCATGCTCTTCAGCATTACGGGGTTCAAATAGCCCACGGCTATACCCCACCCGGTCCAAGGGAGGTAACTGCTAAGGTGATATGCACCCCTTATCTGCAAACTTTTTAATAAATACTGTAAATTTATCTTACATCGTTTGTTATTTTGTTGTGTAAATAATATTATACGAGTGTAATGTTATTATACTCTGTTCCTTGATTCAGCTACGTCAATTTGTAAAGGTTTTAAGGTAGGAAAATATTACCGATACCATAGCGAATTGAAACTAAAATGCGATTCAACAATTGAAAAATACAATAGAAGTATAGAAAATAATGACTGTGTTACAGAAGAATAAGCGTCTTCTTTTTCCACGGCTACATCCGCCATAAGAAATATAGGTAAACTCAGATGTGAAACGGTGACGTCAGAATGTTGGTCATATGATACTAACTTGTTAAAGGCTAACAGTGGACTAGGTAGAAATATTTGTATTGATGTATCCCCATATGCATAATGTATTATTAAACTCAGTAGAAACAATTTGAGTAATGTATCTCCATAGGTATAATGATTTACTTAACTCATTAGAAACATTTTGATTGAGGTATCCCCATCAGTATAATGTATTACTTAACCCCAGTAGAAACAATTTGATTGATGTATTGAGGTATAGTGATTTAACTAACTCAGTAATAATATTTTAATTGACGTATCCCCCTGAGTATCATGCATTATCAAACTCATTAGAAACATTTTGATTGATGTGTCCCCATCAGTATAATGTATTATCAAATTCAGTAGAAACATTTCGATTGATGTGTCCCCATTAGTATAATGTATTATCAAACTCAGTAGAAACATTTCGATTGATGTGTCCCCATTAGTATAATGTATTATCAAATTCAGTAGAAACATTTCGATTGATGTGTCCCCATTAGTATAATGTATTATCAAACTCAGTAGAAACATTTCGATTGATGTGTCCCCATTAGTATAATGTATTATCAAACTCAGTAGAAACATTTCGATTGATGTGTCCCCATCAGTATAATGTATTATCAAATTCAGTAGAAACATTTCGATTGATGTGTCCCCATCAGTATAATGTATTATCAAACTCAGTAGAAACATTTCGATTGATGTGTCCCCATTAGTATAATGTATTATCAAACTCAGTAGAAACATTTCGATTGATGTGTCCCCATTAGTATAATGTATTATCAAACTCAGTAGAAACATTTCGATTGATGTGTCCCCATTAGTATAATGTATTATCAAACTCAGTAGAAACAATTCGATTAAGGTATCTCAATAAGTATATAGAGGATATTGAATTGTTTCCCGTTTGATATAACATATATTTCACGTGTATGACAGAATATCGATATTTTCACGAGTGCAAAACACGAGTGAAAATATCAAAATATTCTGTCATACGAGTAAAATATATGTTATATTTAACGGGTAACCATTCAATTTTCATTTTATTGCATTTTATACACTTAAAAACAAAATTAAAAACATGAAAAACTAATAGTGTCAGAAAGATGACGTCATCTCTTTGTGACGTTACTCTGCGTCAACTTGACGGCGCCATTTTAAAAGGGACTGTTGTTATCGGAGAATCTGTGTATGAATAGCTAACGTCAAGTGAGTACTTTGTCAAAAACTAGTCTGAATATTTCAGATATACAGCAAAATAACCAATTTATCTATCTTCGCTTCGATTAAAAAAATCGGCAAGTTTCAATGAGGTGAATACAAAGGTTCGCTCTGATTTCAAAAACGAAAAACTTTTATTTTCATTGCAAAATCTTATATTTTCACTGCTCATCGCTACGTTTATTTTTTATTTTATTTTATTAATGTGATAAATTTCTATATTTCATTGGCAAAAGTGCAGTAAAATGATTTAACTAAACCAGTTATAATATTTGGATTGGTGTATCCTCATAAGTATAATGTATAAATGAAATATTTTGATGCATCCAAGTAAGTTTAATGTATTACTTAACATAGATGACATATTTTGATTTATTTATCCTCATAAGCATAAAATATTACTAAACAAAGATGAAATATTTTGACTGATGTGTCCCTCGAGTGTATTGTATTACTATAAAAAAGTAGAAATATTTTGATTTATGTATCCCCCTGAGTATAATGTATTACTAAGCTAGGTAGAAATACTTTTACTTTTAAATGATAGAGTGCAATGCGTGTAACACCGAATCAATTAAAATGTTTGCACTCAAATATTGTTATAAAGGTATTATGATTTATACAATTTAAAAAAACACGGAGCAAAAGGAAAACTGTTAGACAATGTCTTCCAGTTATGCCAGTGTCATTGATTTTAGCCAGAACAACCATTTATAAATGCATTCTATACATACATTTTCATTTTTCAGCACCCCACATTTAATAAATATGAAATTTGAAATAAGTATACGTTACCTGCTAAACATATCCTGATGATTTAGCCGGAAAGGATTGATTTTTATATCTTACAGTTTATGTCTATGGCATTCCTAAAGTCCACTTAAGAAAAAAAGTGTTCTCAACTTATCCCTGTTCGTGCTTATCGGATATAGAGAAACAAAAACGTTAGATCCCTTCTGAAATACACATAATGCCCTCCAAAGTTATATGTATATATATATACATGCATAAACACAAATACCTATTGAATAAAAGTATTGGCTAACCAACGTTAACGTAGAGTGCATAGTATTTATGATCAGACAAAGCCAAATAGTTTATTGAGATATCATATTTTTCATAAATTCAATGAATAAATCATGTCGATTTTATGAAGTAAAAAATCGAGTTGGTATTGAGATACATTAAATGAACTTAAAGTGATTCATGTTCTATTTGTCTGAAGACCAACTCAATCCGTCATTACTAGATATGTGTCAATATAGTCTACTCGTTTTAAACCGGAGTGTATTTTTACAAATCTATTATTTTTAATGCTATTAAGTATATGCAAAAATATACTGTAAATGAACGGTCGATAAAAACAAATAAGGCTTGATATAATATATTCAACGATTTACTCCAAGAATTGAATTTTTTCACTAGAAAAAGTAAACACCAAAAGACATAACATGGTATTCCTATTTCTACACATGATAATTTGGTCAAATATATGACAAAATTAGTAGTTTAATTGAGTACAACCTGAGCAGAAATTGAAATATTGTTATACGAATTAATCAACCTACTGCATAATAATCTTATCAGCCTCTTCGTTTAAGATATTTATTAGTATATTTGATAATAAAACATCATCCTTTTGAATAACGTCACCTCATTTCAAAATGTACCACACTGATGCATTGTATGTGAATATTATACAATGTAACTAATTTACTATGATCACTCGACTACGGTAGTTGTAGCGTAAATTGCTCTTAACACTAATATTCTAACTTCTGAGAATATTCATTACAGACAAAGAATGATAACAAAACATTAAACTTGTCAAACCATCACTAAGTTCTTTGATAGCCATGATAATCAACATGTTGTCGTCAATGCTATCTAAAATTGCTTTGTCCTGAAGAGTCGAATACAGTAAGGCGAAAATGAATACAACTGCATCATAACGCTATTTCATCGTAGTTCTAGGACTCGTCTGTGATGTCAAGGGTTTTAAGCGTTGACCACATACGGCAACTTAAAACATGAGGCAACTTAAAACATCAAAATGAACCGAAAGAAATTTCAAAATCCAAACGATTTATCTTTATTGCCTACTTTTGGCACCTGCTCAATTTTAGCTATCCCTTTGTTGAGAGGAATCAGACCGTGTATTCCTTTATCGAGTTTGTACCTGTTGTACCTAATAGGCATGGTATTATTCAATAGAAATAAACTGAATCTCAAGTGAGTTCCCAAGATGGCAGCCGTCGCTCGCTTAAAACATAAAAACCGATACTATATACGCGAATTGTTCTGTCAAACATTGACACAGATAATCTATAAAATTTCTTCGCAAATGAAGAGTTCCCATTTCGTTTTTAACAAAAAGTGTATTTGCATGACAAATGAAGAATGACAGATCCGCCATCTTGGATTAAATGTTACGTTTTATAGAAACAATAAACTCTGTACTCTGTTGGCCACCGTACTATCTCAGGCTAAGTGGTACTCTTGAAAAAACCATCCACGAGAACCGATTCGGTTCTGCTTGTAGAGCGCGTTCCATCATGAGTACAGTAGATTCGTACCGGTACAACTGGTACGAACCCGATAGAGGAACTCACGGAGAGTCTAAAATTGGCACATGCTATTCCGTAAATGATTTGAAGTTGTCAGTATTAAGAATTTAGTTCTATTACGGTATAATATCACCTGGCGTTATATCACGATTCCGTGTTTATCCGTGGCATTTTAATTTGATGGTCTTATCGACGTTTCCGCCGTTGACACCGTCCTTAAATGGCATCGAGTCAATAGGACGTAAGCAATGTCAAATCAAAATAATCTTGGGATCCTCAAATTGTTTTATTGATTTATAAAGTCATTGATTTTTTATTTATTTATTTATTTATTCATTTAACTACTAATTTATAATCAATATGTTTATTTATAACTTATTTTGAAATATTTACTGAGTTACTTAGATATTTAGTGAGGTTCCAAACAATTGAATACATGCTCGTAAGTGATTATGTGCAGAACAACACAATTTTTACAAATCTTTTTTTGTCCTTTCACGAACTTAATAGCATTTAGTCTTTAAAATATTTAAAACTCCTCTAAAAAGAAAACTATAAAGTGATAGAACGGCTACGGCATGATGTAAAAATGAACAAGATATTAACACCTTATAATTCAAATTAATAGTCAGATATAGTTGAGCAACATACTCTGAATCATATAGTTTTTCATCCTTTTGGGAATCATCAGTCATCATAAGGAATATAAATTTTGATACCAAGGGTCAAAGGATGGAGTACAAGTAAATATATTGGAGAAATATTAATCGTTGTATGCACTTACTTGTTTGAAGATATTTATCACACTGTTAATAACTAGGGTCAATGATGACGGGTATCCTTGCAATAGCTGTTGGCCTCTTTACTGAACAGTATATGTAAACGATAAGTGACTTCTAATACAGAGACACAACACAATGCCAAGTAACATTTTCCATTTTTGCTCTCTCATTATGTATATGCAGTGATTCATTAATAGTAATGGCATTGGACAATCTATTATGACTGTTTGTATTAAACATAATATGAGGTTCATGGCATCACAGCTACTTGTACTTATATATGCCACATTAAACATGATGTATACATCTCAGACGCATTAACGGATTATAACAGACATTTACGCGTGAATTAAAGCGCTAAATATCCCAACCACAAATCGAGTTTATGTGGTCTAGGCAGACCAGCTATAAGAATCAGTGCCAGATAACATTGACGTTATGACCGAGTTCATTTCCATGTCGGACAGACACGGTCAGATGATTAATATAGTCTTTTCTTATTTTGGGATGTTTTTGATGATCCTGTCTGCAAGAAGTTTTTACATACAGGTAGTTCCAATAATGCATTTTTAAATGACGTGTTGAGTGACATACAAAGGGTTCAAGAAATAATCAGTAACGTCATCATACAATTGAGAATCTATTCCATTGTCTAAATGCACTCTGTTCAATAACTGTACTTTTATAAGAGTGTTAATATGTTTCATATGACTGAAATATACCCTAATTTGGATTTAGGGATATTAGAAGCGAATTAGCATAATCCCCAACTTTGACCCATTATTGACTTATCTGCTGTTAACGGATTAACCCATAGCTAAACGACACCTATAATCTAAATCTATGGATTAGGGAGTAAAACGTGTTATATACCCAAATAAGGTATTACAGCAAACTTTTTGAACCTCAGGGTAATAAAGAAGAAATATAATTAGCAGCATGTCGCATACCTTCATTCAAATTGATTACTTTTGAATGGGTATATTACATGTCATATACTAGTACGTAAAGTGTATATTATAGAATTCACGATACATAAACATAACACACAAAAATAAATAACTGCTTAAATTCATGCAAAAATAAATAAATTTATTAATTAATAAACGTGGAATATAATGGAGTAAAAGTACTGTGATTTAGTACAATGGAGAAAAAGTACTGTGATTTAGTATAGTGGAGAAAAAGTACTGTGATTTAGTTAAGTAATTTATATAAATTACTTAACTAAATCACAGTACATGTACTTTTACCCAAGTCGATTAACTTTGAATATGTTTATCAAATATGTCATATGCGTGAAAGTGTATGTTATATAAATAACGATATAAATAAATAAAGGAACGAGATACATAAACAAACGTAAAACGTATAATCAACATATAGATAAATAAGTAAAGGAAAACGTCGAGACGAAATGATAGACTGATATCAACGTTGCAATAATAAAATTCGGATAAATACTGCATGTTATGATTGTGTTGACATACAGTTGAATTGGTTTTGTCACATAATCGGCCTGTTATCCTTTTCATTCGCTTGTGTAATATTTTTGCATGACACTAGTGTAATATCACCGGAGAGTTTTGCATAAGGTCTGCCAGTCAGAAATCAATCGTGATTTGATAATATAGACAATGACGTTACGTCATGAATTGTGAATGACGCACCAAAACGGCTGTGATCTTTTAATCAATACCTTCGCATTCTGATTATAGAAATATCTAGTTGAAATAGGTAAAATGTTACTTATACGACGCAGGACAAATTTTCACTACGAACGTACAACAGCAGAAAAAAAACGAACCAGTTGTATTCTATTCTAACGTCATAGCCGGTGTGACTAAGTCATGATACATACCATTAATGAAAACGGATGCAAGTTAAACCATATAATTATTACATTCGTGAATTTCTCGTTTGTTTGAAATATAAATTTTAAGTCAATGAGTAAACTTTAAACTAATAATCTCTTGCTCCACTTAAAAATATACTGAAAATATAACTACAAATGTAGCTATTAATGGTAAACCATTCTTGGTGTATATTCGAACTTATAATCTCTATCAGAAAAAGTTCCTTGCTTACGATATAACGACATTCCCGTTATCTGTCATCCTGTGTATTACTGAGCCTGCGACATTGTGCAGTGAAATATAGAAGTTTCAAAGGGTTGTTCTTTATTGAAGACGAAATGCACCGTTGATTGAGATAAAAACAAGAGTGATTAATCTTCGAGCAATTTAGGCAATACATATACATTTTTAAATATTTTTTTATGGTGTATTGATCGTGAAGTATTTTGCAACCCTGCATGCTAACATACATAATGTATGATACAATAACGATATGTGACACGATTTGTAATAAATTACTCCATTTGATAAAAAAATGTTTAAAGTAATGCTGTTGGCATTCACGCAATGCAAATTGGTTTTAATTATTCAAGCTAAATATGCACTATCATATAAAGACGTGCTGTTATACAGATGTCCTTCGATGCAGTGCAGTTGGGCTAGGAGCTATGGCACAAGAGGAAGTTTCCTCGACTCGGGTTGTGTTCTAAGTAAAAAACTAACGGACATGCCACACCCAGTTGCCAGTTGTGTTAGTTCCTACCATCACTGGAGCACTGTGCCAATGCACAGAGTGAAAAGAACTATTTTAACTCAACAATTAAAGATGGAAATCAAAAGTGGGTCAAAATTAACCATTAAGTTAAATGAAATTCCAGCTATAGCTGGTAACACTTTAAAAAAAAAAAGTCTTATTATAACAACTTTAGTGTCCCATGGAATAGCTTGAGGAGAGATCCCAAATATTTAACTGAGCAGTATTTATACAAAAAGAAATAAATAAAAAAGTGTTTAATCATCTATCTAAAGCAATCAAACGAGGATGAGGATGCTACCTCGACTTGCGTTTTGTCAAATGTTGATAAACATGCGCAACTGCTAAAGCATGCTCCTATCTAACCCCGAGTGCATTCTGCCAATGGAAAAGATAAAAAAATGGAGTGTATTTATTATAAATAAACAATTATAGCACTTACAATAATGACACTTATATCTATTGAAAGCATTATTTGGACAGTATTTGACTATAACAATAAACCTAACTATCCAAAGGGACCCTTTAGTTGCAACATGAACAAGCCAACAAAAGGGAGGGCGAGATTAATGGCGGCGTGACCAATAGAAAGTAAGTACATTTATATTCACGGCTAAGGGTCATTATACACCTGACGGCGCACACGCCGTATAAAAATATGTTCAGCCCCGACAGGCGTTTTCTTTATAACCATTACAGTTTAAAAACCATACCTATTAGAATTTATGTATGTTTGTGTATGTGATGCTTTATGCTTTGATGGAATAAAAATGTCTTTGAAAAGAAAAAAAAAAAGGAAAAAGAAAAGAAAAAAACAACTTAACATGACACACTATCTTTCTTGTTTGCTACATGTATATTGGTCCATACCGCCGTTATTACTAACTTCGTTTGTTTTTTTGATTGTTTTTATTTAACGTCCTATTAACAGCCAGGGTCATTAAAACCACCGGCCTACAGTCAGTACCTGGCAACTGCCCCACGTAGGTTTCGAACTCACAACCCAGAGGTGGAGGGCTAGCGATAAAGTGTCGGGACACCTTTTTTTTTTTTTCGAGTGAAAGAAAATTCGCCGACGTAATACATTGAACGGTTATAAATACATGCACATTATGTAACTACTTGACCTGGTTTCACTCAATAAACATCATAAGTGATTTGCGACAATATTCAGATTCACTTCAAGTCAGATGTTAATGTTAAAGTTATGTTTACATTCATAAACAAATATACCTCACATCTTCATAGTGTTCCACGTGTTATCACATGCAATTGTAAACAATATTGTATGCTGGTATTGTACATATATGAAGAACAGAAAAATATGGATTACGGATACAGAAGGAATGTTTATGTTTAGCTACAGCAGTAGCAGCATGTAGTCATTATATTAATCAAGAAGATCCAATTAAGCTCGGTAGGGAACCACATACGTACCATACAATAGTCCATTACATTAGAAAGTTACAAATATGGTTCAGTATTTGAATATGCGATATCGTAGCCAGTCGAGAATCTTCCTTCATGTCAAATCTTTATTGACAAATTGGTATTGTTGTACTTTAATAAAGGTGACCCTGAAAAACAAAAACAACCAAACTTATCATTAAAGAAATAAGAATATAAAAATAAAGTCATTTGTCAATGTTTTCCATGTTTGTAAACAAATAATCGATCAATATTATGAATGTGATATCTTCAATCAAATTTTTTTCGTGGATGATAAAAATAAAAGAATGATTACGATTAAGACAAAAACAATATCATGTTTCTTATATTCTGTCCCTTAATGAGAAGCATTTGTCGTGTGTAACACAAGAATGATAATGGAGTAAAACAGTAGGGAACTTTAAATAGACTTACGGATTTTGTTCCTTTGTTATGTTTCCGTATATAGGGCAGAGTCCTCAAAACTATCAAGACTTTAAAAGACCTCGGCGGTTAAACACTAACGCTCTTAGGATATGGCTAAGGTAGAAAAAAATATAGGAAATACAAATCACTTAAAGCTTATACTATATGTTATTAGTATAGAGAATGTTTTACAAGAAACGAAAAAGTTTTGTGATCGACATCTAAACCTCAGCCGAGAAAACCCCTGAGGACTCTTAATGTACACCTGGGCCTGTATTCATGAAACCATGTTCAAATATTTTTATTTTCTCCGACGCAAAACTTTTGGTGATCAATCTTATATCTGAATTCATTTCCGGTGAGATACTATTTTCGGGTTGTTATAAGCTGCTATGTCATGAGTTAAGCAAGTTTTAAGGAAGTTTGGATGAACATAGATTTCATACTTGAGCAATTAGAATGGTTTCATGAAAGTGGGTCTTTACTAGTGCTTTTTGAAGTTTGTGTATATGACTGGCTTTGTTCATATTTTGTTCTAGTTTTATCGTTTCTGAGTTTTAATTACGGTTTTGACTACGGGACAGTATTTCTGTTGTCGCATTTGCTATCAAGGTGATTCTTACCATTGACAACAATTTGACAAAGTTACTTTTGAGCATATATTATCAAAAAACATTTTGTTGATGGAGAACGACTAGAAATAACACGTTCAGACATCTGTGACGACTATGACATCTCCAAAGGGCCTTATAAGGTACATAACAAAAGGATTCCTTGACAATGGTAAAAAACAGAGGCGGGATAGGGATGTCCCTAGAGTGAGAATCTTTAATTGTAATAACAAAATTCCCTTTATGTTTGGAAAGGATTATTTGATCCATTGACCTTGTACATTTTAGGTCTTTATAAAATTATCACGAAGGCGTCATGATGTCCGATTCAAGTTGTGATGAAGTTAAAGTTTTACCTTTCTGTAATACGTATCTGGCCCCAGTTTCATCAACTTCCTTAGCTTATTTATTTCCGAGTGATACCATTATAGTGTTTAAGGAAAAACTTATCATATCATGAACTTTCCGTAATGTTTCCTTATAGAAAATGTTTAGTTGATTTTAAGGTAAGAACTTTTCTTAAATTAATATCCCTTGAAGAAGCCGACAACTGGTTTCGTGTCTATGTAGCAGTTTTAATTTTCCTTTTGTCTCGGTGTCTTCGGAGCTCATGTTCCCATTTTTGTCTTCCCTTTTCATACACAATAATGTATTACAAAACAGGAATTCGACAACAGTGGAACTTCGTTAATGCGATCTCGGAAATTTCAGATACCCCCGCTTAACTCCAAGTCCCGGTCAAATTATCTCTTTATATTAACTGTATTTCCTTATGCTATGAAACCAGGCGTTTTCGATACTAGTTTATATTCCTAGTGGTTCCATTGCAACTGCCTTAACTCTTATTTTGAAAGTATGACATTACCTGTATGGTACCTATATTTGTATTGCGGGTGTCATAGTGACTTAGATTTGTATGGCGGGTGTCATTGTGACCTAGATTTGTATGGCGGGTGTCATTGAGACCTATATTTGTATGACGGGTGTCACCATTACCTACATTTGTATGACGGGTGTCGCCGTGACCTACATTTGTATGGCGGGTATCGCCTTGACCTACATTTGTATGACGTGTGTCGCCGTAACCTAGATTTGTATGGCAGGTATCGCCGTGACTTGGATTTGTGTGGGGGGTGTCGTCGTTACCTAGATTTGTATGGCGGGTGCCACCGTGACGTAGATTTGTATGACGGGTGTCATTATGACCTAGATTTGCTTGGCGGGTGTCATTGTGACCTAGATTTGTTTGGCGGGTATCGCCGTGACCTACATTTGTTTTACGGGTGTCGCCGTGACTTAGATTTGTATGGCGGGTGTCGCCGTGACCTACATTTGTTTGGCGGGTGTCGTCGAAAAATCAGAAGACGCTTACTCCTCCGAAACGCCCGCTGTTATTCTCTGAATATATCCATTTGTTTGCGGATTTTGCCCTCGTTTTATGGAGTTCGTGTTAAAATTACAGTTTCGTATAACTCTCTATTGTTATCTTACTTGTACATTTGACATATCGCCTTGAACTATTTATTTATAAGCTGATAGGAATTCGTTTATAGAGAGTTGGTCACGAATGAATTCTTGATATTTCAGTCACGTATTTTGGATGAAAATACCAAAGTTACATACATCAATATAATGTGTGACAAATACTTCCCATGGAGATGTAAGGTATTCATCAAATCAGTGAAATTAACTCAAAAAGGAATCCCGCATAATGATAAATGATTTTTGTCATAAAATGTGACATGTCATCTCAAGCTGGAGCTTATAAGCCGGCGTTTGTATTAACGACAGGTAATTGTGTCAGAGCATCGCTTCAAAACAGATCACAGGTAAGTCCAGGTAAATATATGAGGTTAATGATACAGGTAACAGACAATGCGTGACATATTACATATCTGTTTATGTTTAGAATTATATTCTGTTGCGAGAAGCAGCAATAATTGGCCATTTTATGTCATTTTATGTCATTTTATGTCATTTTATGCCATTTTATGTCATTTTATGCAGGGATTCTTTATCATTTTAAGACAAATTGCAAAAATTTATGAATAAAATAAGTTATTTTACAAGACTAAATATTTACGAAATCGCATGCAAAATGCATTCGCTATATAAATATTCATTGAAGACGCTTACGTTTTACGCAGTATGTATGTGCCGAGTGTCTGTGTTATTGTGTTATACAGAGAAAAGACGAGCTAGGGATATTGAATTTATGTTGTCATCGTCGTATTCATCTTTGGTGCATTATTTCTATGTCTTTTCCTTTATTTTTATAAAAAAACAACTAAATAATCGCAATGTGGTTGAATTAACACTAATAATTAATTACAGATACAGTGTTTTTTTGGTACAGTTAAAAACTGAAACGATTGTTTTATCATAGATTTAGAATGTCCAAACATCTTGGTTATGTGTATAAGAAAACACAAAACAGAAGTATTGAATTTCACATTCACGTTGAAGCACAATAAATCCACCCTAACTCAAACTCAAAAGGGGACCATGTCAATATTTCGAGAAATACGAGGCATTCAAGTTAGGAGAGGTTATTTTTAGATCGTAAGGAAGTGAGCATATGTTTACAACACAAGTAATATTAACGTAAAATCCTGCTGTTTGCCTTCTGCAATATACAGTGTACCTAGTAGTCTAAGGGTATAGCGGCTCGACTTATCCGAGGTTAATTTACAAAGAAGATAAGGACGCTGTGGGGAAATAGGGGGTATTCGAGGAATGCGGTTCGAGGAATGCGGTTATTAACCCATAACAGTGAAATTCTTTTATTGTGAATTTGGTCATAAATTGTTTTAGCAGAGCAACCTTGTGAATTATCGGTGTCATAACTCTTGTGATATCAATTAAGCTATTAACTAAGGTTCAGTGACCCTTAGTGGGTCTTTAGTTGATTCAATCCATTATTTAAGCTGTAACGCTATAACTTCTCAACATTGTCATAGAACAGAAATAGAGTCAACATATTGCAATATCATATTTGAAATTACCACAAACATTTTATCCCAATGAAAGATAACATAATCTTACATGCGTTTTCAAATGTATATAGGATTTGTAAAACTTGGCACAATTGATTTGTATTTCGGTTTTCTATGAGGGTACTGATGAAATAACTACGATCGGAAAATAGTTATCACATAACTAGTCTGTTTCACTATGCCATATTGTAAGCGCCAGATACTTTATGACGTCACAATGAATCTGTGACGTCACACGACTGTTTCTACAAAAAAAAAACGTACCGTCTGAGACGAAACTTGCCTGCCTTGTATAGAATAAACTGAAATGTTTACTTTTAACTTCCATCAATACAAGTACTGTTATTAAACATTTTCCTACATTTATGAAGTAAGGAATTCAATAAACCTGTAAATACTTTACGTAAGATTATTTATATATTTAGATAGTTTGTCGTAGATAAATTAGCGAATCATGTAAAAGAATAAATTAATATTTAGCTTTTACTTAGACATTTATGTTGTGGATATCGTATGTCCCTAATACTTTCAGCGCACAGCAATTGTTGAGTTATTTTTTTCGCGTTTTTCGCGCTAATAGATGGTTGTGCTAAATTCCCTGTACATATATAGCTTCCAACGACAAGTGCTGTGGGTGCGTCGATTCACCGTTGAGCTGTTCTATAAATATTTGAAATGAATTTGTTTTCTTACTTTATAGAGTGCCTTCAGCAAATATCTAGATATTTCTTGCATTTTTTGATAAAAGAATTTTAAATGTATGTAATATGCAAATATATATATATATTTACATTCTGTGTTGCATTTGCCTATACATTGTATGTCGTTAGTTAACCAAATTGTATTCATGAGACTGTATACTACAATTTACAGTGATTCGGTCAGTGAAGGAATACAGCCCCATGTGTTGTAGGTTAAAACAATGGTCCCCAGTTACATTCGGCCTAGAGAGCTTTCGAATGCTGGCATTTATCTTCCGTTAAACCACCACAAAGAAATAAAGCAACGCAAGTTATGAGAGTAAAATTTAATAATAGAAAAAATGAAGTCGACCGACTCGACACAAAATTACTATAACCTCTATTCCTGATCTATAGGAAGTAATCAAATTGTCAATGTCGTCACACAGGGGCTCGTTGTCGAATTGTCAGAAATGCTAGACACGACAACATTGAAAGTCCAGCATTTATAAAAAAAAATATCTTGCGAAAAATCGGCATTATCGACATGATTTCTGGATGTGTATGCATACTGAATTATAGTTATGTGGTTATTCACTGATGTCAAAGGCCTGCCTTACTCCAAAATCGAGCCCCTGTGAAGTTGAACATCGTCTGCTAAGTTAGCGACACTGATGTGACCGGTTAGACTGGATTCTGTTTCTAACGAAATATCCTTGGAATCGTTTTCACCTACTGTCAAGACTACATTCATTTAGAATTTAAGAGATGATATTCCTCTGAAAATAACGTAAATCCAGTCGATAGAAACATAAGTGTTTCCGAGGAATCGAGTCTGTCCTGTGCAATACCCGTTCAAAGCCGCATCACTTCTAAATGTTAACCGTATAGCATTGCGCCAAAAACGGCTTGGATTTCAAACAATCAGAAATTATGCAATTGTGAATAATTTGACGATATCTACAAACATATATGAAATAGAAAATAAAGCCAAATTTGTGTAAAACCATTGTATGTGTTTGCTATTAATAACGACATGAGGGACTACATGTATATTAATCATTCTGGAAGTTTCGGCTGTTCCGGTATTGTAACCTGATGACGTCAGTGATGGGGAAGCGGCAAATTTAAACGCGTCTGAAGCTACAGTAAATAAAAAAAAAAAATATGAATGTAAATATAAGCATTGAACTGTTACCAAATGGTAGTATACAGTCGATATGAATACAATTTGGGTGACAGACAAATAGAATGTCGACCGTTAGGGCCACATGGAATATTTATCTGTCACCCAAATTGTATTCCTATCGACTGTATACTACCATTTGGTAACAGTTCAATGCTTAAATATATTGATTGATCTGTGTAAGGTAGCCCTTCAGAAAACACAGAATCTAACAGTTTAGATTAAATGGAAGCAATCGCTACAACATTAGTACATTTTTCAGAGCATGGTTTAAATTTGTGTACGCCGCACCGTGTTTTGGCTATTTATTCGTAACATTAGATATTGATTTAACCTTTAAGTAAATTATCTAATGAATCATGTTGATACCTATTTCATGATTGACATTCCGTATAGAGTTATGTTTATTCATTTCTATGACAGCATTGTTGTAATATTATGATGATGCATCAAGCGAAAGCAAAGAGTATAATTGTAGCTAACAACCCCACATAGGTAAGTGGATCGGAATAATTAATTGACATATTAATGTGTCTGTTGAATTATTACACAGATCATTATTTATTAAACCTCAATCAAACACTTTACAATTTAATTAAATCAGTTGCGTGGCTGATTTTTTTTTATTTAAAAATATCACTCGTTCGGTCACTGTCAGTTAATATAACTGATGTGGCTACTAAAAGAGTCCATTAAACTTATAATTCTACCATGTTTGCTATGCAACGCCAGTTTTGATTGGTTTAAAACCATGTATTATTTTCCAATAACCCACGGTCGTGCCAATAATACACGCTCGTGAGTCACAGCTGTTACAATTTTATATACCTAATATTCACCCGTTTTATAAAAGGTTACTATAGCCGAGTGGGCTAATGGGTTAGTCTTTCAATAAATTTTTATCACGACGCGAGTTCGAATCCTACGGAGGCCCCCCCCCCCCCCCCCCCCCCCCCCCCCCCCCTTTTTCTTTTTCTTTTTTTTATCCCTTTTTTTTTAAATTTTCAAAATCAATGCCATATGATAGATGCTCTTGATCGTAGTACTGTATTGCCTGTATATTTCATCAACAAATAATGCAATACTCAAGAAATAAATTACAAGGTTTTCTCGGGGTTTCCTTGCTGTTTTTCTATTAGAAAGAGGTCGATCTCAGAACTAAACAGTACATGGTAGAATAGAAATACTCAACTTTGACTCGTGTATTGTTGCAGGATATACAACTCGGACTCGGATATTTTGCAATCTTAATTAATAACTCAGGCCTGCGGCCTTCATTATTAATTAATTGCAAAATATCCTCGTCCTTGTTGTATATCCTGCAACAATACACGAATCATCGTTAATTATTTCTTAAATAAGTGACTCAGAAACCTTAAACTTGCAATTCCTTGAAGATTATTGATTTACAAATGCCAATGGCAACTGTTCATGAACATCACCATGACTGTCATCAGGTGCCAAACGGGCGTGTCCTAGGCTCGGTTATAACCGGAACAAGGACGTTAAGCCCCATCAATCAATCAATCAAGTGCCAAACGGGTCATCTACGCATGCATTTTGTCGGGAAAACGCGTCGGCTAGTTGAAGAGTTTTGTTTAATTTACGATTATTTGAAGAGTTTCATCGAATGAACGATGATTTATTATCATAAATTATTTATTATTTGAAAGTGAGAGTTAGTGAGAGTGTATGTTAGGTTTAGGTTAGGGTTAGTGTTATGGTTAGGGTGCCTGAAATAGCTGTTTTCAGTTTTGGAAATAGATACGATACTAGACTCACAACTTGTCAATCAGCCCACGTAGTTACATTGTGCCAGACAATCAATTGGATGGTTGCCATCACACAAAGTTTTCATGTACAGATGTACGTTCTGTCCTTATTTGCAGGTTTGTCAATACGCTCTTTATGGAAGTTACATATGGCTTCATTCATTTTTCAATCACAATATATAACGGATATATAGAGTTACACAATGAGAGGCTGATATATATGGTATTTCTTTCAATCAAGTTAGTTACTTTTCAAAACTTCCAAAAACACGAACTTTAGCGATTGTTTTTGTAACCTTGGTAAAACAACTAACTAGAGTGGAACAAATAACATATAAAATCAAAGTACTGAAAGTACTGTAAACGAACATTATTGTTTAATGCAAAATCAGGAACCTTTACAGTTTAAAGTTGATAAATTGACCGATATTGATAATAAGGAATTAATTACAAATAATTTGAAATGTTTGGAGCTGTTCTGATATGATTGTACACATGTTTCTGTAAGAATTGGAAGTAAATTGATCTATCTTGGATGGATACAAATAATATATTACTTCTTTTTTCGGGAAGGTATCATCAGTTATAATACAGTTGGGACTCCGTCACCTTATTGATGCCAACTTCCAATATGCACTAAATTAAGGCTAGTTCCATCGTTAGTTAGGCATATCTCAACTTATTATGATAAAACATGTATAAAGAATTATTGGAAGCCAAAACTAGAGCTGCTAATAAAGGCCTGAGTTAGGAATGTATCCTATTGAAACTGTAGTAACTACTCAAGTATATATGGTACTTCAAAATAAAAACTTGAGTCCTTTTGTTCAGGAATTATTTGATGTTAATAAATCTTTATATGAGAAGGTATACTCCTGGTATCAATATTGTTAACAATGTGATAAAGGATTACAACCAGATGAAGACTTTATTTTCATCGATAATTCAGCTAACAGGAAAAGAGAACCCCAAACTTCGTTTTCAACTTCAAACCTGATCACAAAGATCACAGAAGTCCATTCGATGGGACGACACATTCCCTATTTATTGTCACTTTCTAATGTTGATCATCCAATCATACTGAACCACACAGTTCAGCAATGTAATCGCGTAAATCACATGTTTATGTGACGAGAACATTTTTTGGGGTGTGTTATAAGATTCCATAACAGTAATCTAGCAGTTACAAATATTATATTTTTATCATGCAAATTTGTGAAGCACTCCATATCTATATCTATAAATTTTTACATATATCAAAATTGGAATGATACAGAGGAGATTTGCAAGTTTTAGTACACCTTCGGTGATGGGAGGTTAACGTAAAATGTCATATTTAATTAGTATTTTATCTCTTTATTTGAGAATATTATTAAGGAGCTCTTTTCTCGGTATTCTGTACTATCTACCATGATAATAAAATCAAATTTTAAAAAAGGGTTGGGGAAACGGACTTATAATGACATGGAATTACCGAAACGGAGAAAAGTAGGGTTTAAATTGGCATTATTTTCGAGAATGGACCCAATTATATGTTCTCCGATGTCCAAATGTTCCAAATGTAAAACATAAGGGGTTTATTTGACCGAGAAAATTAATTGTAAGATCATTCGCCATTCGTAGCCTGATTGCCGTCAGAGTTGATTTACCAAATTGGCCGATAATGACCCGAAATCGATACTTTTACGATCGCGAGTGAATGGACACCATATAGTATTCTTTTTTGTGTATAGAGGTCAAATGTAAAATATGTTTTAATCTAATTTACTCAGAAGTATTTAAAAATACTTTTTTTAACTACCGAAATGGACCCGAAATCGATATTTTTACAAGAGAATGGTCTATTTCTGATTTTGTTTTTATAAAAATAATTGAATACATCGTTTATTCGCTCCATTCAGATCTTCAGTCACCGCATAATTTGTGAAGTCAAATAGAAATATATGAACCATTTTGTTATCGTTTTATTGTTCACACAAGTAAGCACTAGATGATGTAAGCAATAAATATACGTACCGCTATCTACTGGCATGACTGTGAGTACAGTAGACTACACTCGCTTTGTGGATATTGACAGGCTAGCATATATTTACATACTAATTCAATTTTAGAATTTTAATTAAAATTTTGTGACAGCATGGTACAAAAAGACATCTGAACATTTGTTTTCCGGCTCTTTCTTTTACTCACGCCTAACGCGAAGAAATTGTTGACAATCTGAATGCAAAAAAGCGAGGACTTGAAAAATTAATTCAAACATTTCAATGTCATTTAAAACCCTCATCTTTTAGACATTTCTCAGTTGTATATTAAAGAATATTATTTAGAGTCCATATTCTTAAAAAACGGACAATTTAAGGTGAACTTACCACCGTTTCGGCAGTTCGTCATAATAGGAAATTTGGTCTTGAATCGGGTATTTTGATAATTATTTCAAAACACGAACAAGTAAAATAAATAAAAAAATATTTTACGTACATCTTGTATGACCTCTTTGCACACCAAAGAATATTATATTGGGTCTATTCTCTCGTAAAAATATCGATTTCGGGTCCATTATCGGCCATTTCGGTAATTCAACTCTGAAGGCAAAAGGGGAATCGCGAATAATTGAAGATGATACAGTTGGACATATATTTATGTCCATTCTCTGAAAATAATGTCAATTTAAGCCCATTTTTTTTTTGCGTTTCGGTATTTAAAAGTCCATTTTAGTAAATATTCAAAAAGCATGCGTCAGAAACATGTATTACGTGTTTCTGCATGCATGTACCTCGATTGTTGGCTTAGGATAATAATATGGATTATATTTTTCGTAATACCTTTAAGTTTGAAAAAACGTTAACGCTTTGACCAGTCACACAGAACCACGAATACCACCTAATATTGTAAGCCTTTACACAGTGCTATCTCCCAAACACGTACACCCTATAGTAGCTCCTCAGCATCCGCCATGATACGATGTATCATCTCGAATACCTCTTTGATAGATTTCTGAGCTAAGTTACAGAATACACACCTTGTTGATAATGATGTAACATTCTAGTAGATATATTTTATACATTTAAGTAAAATCGCGGACTTATTTGTCGACCTATATTACGATGTCTGCCATTCTGGAACGAACACGGAAGGGCGAAATATCAAAACATCCGGCGAAGAATGCGCCTGCGCAATCTTTATTTACTTATATATATTGACCTGAAGTTGATTCGCAAAGTTCAGGTTCATTTAGTCTTCACATTGCGCTAGCGTTATGCATTTCCCTATTGCAAGGCCAAGTGGAAAAAAGTCCCTATTTATGGATATCAATAATTATTTTTTGATTTCCATAATTCATTTATTGATATCAATAAATACCTATTTTTGGAAATCCATAAATAGACACATTTGTTAATAATAATAAATGATTTATGGATATCATAAAATGATTTATGGAAATCCAAAAATGAATGATTGATATTACAATTTAAATGATGAATATTAGAAGATAAGTTTGATTTTTGGATATCAATAAATGAATTTGTAATATCAATAATTCATTTATTGATTTCCATAAATCAGCGCCCCCTGGCGGATAACTAGAGGTGTTCCGAATTCGAAGGGTTCTTCGTGTAGCGGTAATTTTTTCAACAACGACTCAATGTATAAATCTCATTTTTTCTTATAAATCAAAATTAGTATTTGAAAAATCTGACAGTTTAAATTAAAAGGAGGCAATCCTTACAACATTAGTAATTGCCGATTTTCCTTTTTCAGAGCGTGATTCAAATTTGTGTACGCCGCACTTTTGGCTATTTATTCGTAAAAAAGGGTTTATTCTTATGATATTTTGATTCCACTCTTCAAGTAAACCTAGACGTTGTTAACAGATATAAGCTTTTAATTACAAAGACTACTTATTTCATTTCAAATTTTACCTTTTTTGTAATCGCGGCGATGATCGCAAGGGGATCTTGTTTACGCCCGGCCCCGTACCAAGGGCAGACTACTCACGACCTACTGGTTCATGTGTAGCGTGTATTGCCTGTATATATTTGTTATCGAACATTAATTGATCCATATCTTAATTTCCCCATTTCGCCCAACAACGGAAGAAATTTAAGGCATGGCAAATAATTTACCAAACATAAACATATCTAGGCTCTTCATATATGAGAGGGTGAATTCAGGACAGGGCAAATTGTATCTATTCGTGAGAGGGTGAAGTAAAGACATCGCAAATGTTTCCCATTTTTATCCAGTATATGAACAATCTGAACAAAATTTTCAAATAAAGATGTAATAGTTTTTAGATTATCATGTTTACATGCAACAATCTGTTAATCAGCACCAGATCATATGTGACTTTTTACTTTTGTTTCGCTAACGCGGGTGTATCATCACTTGTTACTGCACAATCAGTATACATTGAAAGGCAAAACTCTTTGTAAAACATACAAGAATATGTATTGTTGTACACAGGCAAAATGTTTTCATGTCAATTCAGGTCAAATTCAGGTCAATTTCAGGTCAATATTTGTTCATGTCAAATTCACCTCAAGACATTTTTGCCTGTGCAGTTCTGAAACACTTAGAATTATTGATTGTTATCTTGAAAATATATTTTGGGTCAGGAAGACAATGTTTGATTTGAGGTAATACCGAAACTACAGTATGATGCATGCTTGCTTTTACACTTATAAGGGTCGACGTATGTTATTCAATGCTTGAACAACACCGACAATTTGGCTCAATTCTTGCAATTTTAAAAATATTCAATTAAGTGGATATATGTACCGGTACCATTTTCACTGTTAAAAACAGTTTTAAAAAAATAAAAAAGGAAATTAAGTTATAACCTACAATCGTGTGCTTAATCTTCAGGTGTTGCCAGAAGGGCATAATCCAAATGTTACTATTTTTCTGTGATACATGTAGCTTAGATGCAACTATGTTTTTTTTAAGGTTTCAAATTGAATTTTATTATCCCAACAAAATTGAGGGATGCCAGGGTTGGGATCCAGGGTTCACCCTTTTACAATATGAAGCCTCTAACAGGAGGTCTCTTTCACATCGTTTACTCATTCATTTTCATTTCGGCCTATTTGTTGGTTTTGTAAAGAAGCGTAAGGCCATGGCAGCCATGTTTCATTGAATTAGGAAGTAGGTGGCGTTGTGATGAATGTGGTTACCAAATATTGTTATATTTCTCGGTCTTGTTCTCGATTGCAATAACCGAACATCAATGTTCGTTTAACAACCACGATTGTGTGTGACATGTTTCTACCACAAAAGAAAAGCTAATTTGAGATGAATAAACATGTTTTATGTCAACGTGTGTTCTTTTCACAATGCCAAGTGGGGTATAAGGATAAAACCTGAAGTGAAATATGAAAAAATAACAATTTCAAAATTGTGTACAAAATTGATTGTTAATCATAACAAATAATTACCAAGTTGTTTATTTTTCAAAGCAATTAATTGATAGAAATCTATATACGAAATGAATAATCACAAAATGAATGTTTGTGTGTGTCGTCATTTCGGCGACCCTGTGCAGAAGTCTTCAAGTGGTAGCCAATTAAAACACATTTAGACCTTATTCCATGTGTAATATAAACTAAATGTTATTCGGCAGGTGTAATTATTAGTTCATGCCTTGGGAGATGAAAAACACCCCCTATTGTGGTAGAAATACACGTATACTCTTTTAGTTTTGGTAATAAACGGCATAGGAATTGAAAACTTTTGTGCATTTTTCATTCATTAGGTTTCTATATGTGAATCTGCAGAATGAAGTTCGACATCCTGCTCGTGTTGGTCTGCACTCTCCCTGTCGCTCTAAGCCATGGACGCTATGTTGCAATACCGATATCAGCGCTAAAGAATGGAAAGTTGGACAGCCAGACAAACCAGTTCTTGTTTGATGATAATCCGCTTCAGATCTACACCCGAAGGGGCGGTGCAACACAAACAGGGAGCAGAATATCTAGCGGTCAATCAGCAGCCACAAGAACAACACGTTTAACTGGAGGAGGTTCCGGAGAATCTTTAAGAAGACAATCTGTTGTAACGGGTAACGGGGTCACCGCAGGTGGTTCAGTTCGAAGTGTCGCCACAAATACATTCGGAAGAAATGGTAATATTATACCAACCACTCGCGGTGTTACCTTGGTGCCAATTGGATCCGGAAGGATGCTCACCACTAATGTAAGGTATGTCAATAACATAACACCAAGCCACGTGACGCAATATGTGAATTATGTCTCCCAACCTCACACGAGCATTGGTACGGGATATCGGCCACTCGTTACCGGAAACGGATATTACAGATACATTCTCGATTGGCCTTTATTAAATGCACCATCCTATCGATCTATCTAATACTGGAACTCGACGACAACCATTGACTCATGTTAAATACATGGTATGATATCCTCAATCAATATCGAATAACATATAGCTGTGACAGGCAGTTAAATGATATACATACACTGATACAGAATGCTTCAGCTAGTACATCGTTTGTGCGTTTGTCTCTTGTGTCTGAATTGTGTATTCCTTCAAGAATGTATGGCAAACAGACGCCTAAGAAGCTATGACTACGACATCGACATGATTCAAACGGAAGTGATATCCCAGATCACTATCATATTATCGACATTACAGAAGCATATTTTCGACAAATACAACCGCTGTGCTGTTATTATTATTTTTGACGAATTGTTGCATATCAGTCCAACAAATTTGAGGTCCTAAAAGTATTAGTGTGTTTGGCATTGCACCGACAGATTATGAAATCATGACCATGTATATCTGAAAAATACTACAAATAAAGATATTCGCATCCCATTGTGTTTTTCCTTAGGCAAGACAACATACCTATGATTTAAGGTCCAATTAATAGAAACAAAGTATTGCGCTTTCAAAGTATGTTTTAAATTAATTTACCATGCTTTTTTAGCCATTGCTAACATGTTCTGTAAACGAGCGTTCAAAGAAGCGAATAAGACCACACAGATAAAATAGTACAAAGCAAGAATGCTCTGAACATCAATATTTATCAACAAATGTGCCTATCAACTGTTTCCAGAGTTTCTAAAGCAATCTGGTACATGTAATAAAACATTGACTGCAAGGAGTCTTATCAATCGAGCGACTTGGATCACGGGGGATTAAATTGTATCTTGGCTCTATTTTTGAAGATCATTATTTATTAGTAATTATTGATATTATAAATAATTCATTTTCTCCAAGGTATCATATACCCCGACGGTAAGAGAAATAAAACTCCTTCGGGTAAATAAACCATCATATTATCATGCAGCCAGGGCAACAAATGCAAATTATTAATGTCACATTTATACTACCCTCCCAAAGCGTATAGATTCTCTTTTCATTATAAATTTCACCCAAAAGAAATCATACCGGGTTTCGCTTCCACATTTGGTTCGTACCCGTCAACCATCTTAGCAATCATTTTAAGAACGCTGCTAGTTGCTGCATTAGTAAATCTAAATTAGATATTTTTATACCGTGGTGCGAATTAACGCATATATATGTGCCAAGCAATCTTTACGCTTTCGGTGATGTACTTTGATTTACTATCATTATATTCATGAATTATCAATTAGCATTAAAACTATTACCGACAGACAAAAACACGATGTATTTTTAACATTGTTGAGACTGTAGAAATATTTCATAGGGCCATTATCCCACATTTTCAATGCTAAAAGTACCAAAACTATTCATATTTCAAAACCAACGCAATGTCAGGGTACGCCAATTTACGCTCCAGTTCACATGATATTAAGCTTTAGTTCGTATGCCATTTGTTATTATTGTAATCCATCTATTAGCGTAAGACTTTTTTGAAGACACGTGACCACCGTTCCGTACATATATGTGACAGATAATGCGATTTTGGTTTAAACGCCCATTATGAATGATGCTTTATACATTTTTATATTCATTAAGTAAACAAAACACGATATTTTAGATAATTCTAGGTAATGATTGATACGGATTAAGTGGTCAAACATCCATCAATTGACGATACATTAACAGTCCTCGGTTGTTAATTATAAATCACTTTTGACTTTATTGATTGATAAGTGGGAGCTTCACGCGTGAAAATAAATCTGAATATCAAATTAGATTTTAGTCCTGATACCTATTGCTAGAAAGTTTTAACAAATATTCAGTGTCACTACAGTAATTAATCATTTAGTATTTCAGGAAAAGTGGTTCAATATATTCAAGCATAAGCAGGCAATGGAAAGAATTTAAGATTCATTTGTTACAGTTTAACCAAGTAAATGTATTTTTGGCTTGAATCATGAAAAAAAACAACAACAAAAAACAAAAAAAACTGGTAGTTCTATTTCGAAAATGAATTTCCAGTACCGAAATGAATTACCGGTAAACTCAGGTAGCACACCACAGTAAGACAGCCTGGCCATGGGCAATTTTTTTGTTAAGCAAATAACTCCTGTATTATGATATGTATAAAAAATGAAAAAATAAATGTACACTATAATTGGTATATCCAGTATGAAGCAGTACATACAGGCTTCACATTTATTAAAACAAAAATCAATAAATTGGTTCCGGATTTTAAATATCCGGATTTTCCGAACGTGTGTTTACACAGGAAATTTAGTTTGGCCTACAGCGCAAAATGGAAGCCCACAGAAAAGGTAAGATAGCGGAAAAACTTAATTTACAACATATGTCCAAACAAGATTAATTCTGTCTTTGGGATAGAGATATTTAATTTTAAATAGGTTTCAGAAAAAAAATTGTGTAGAGAATTGTGCCATTTTGGGTCAAATATCATAATATTTTGCAATTTTTGAGAATTTTTTAAGCTGTTACCATGGTATTCACAGCTCTAAAAATCACAGAAAATATCAGTTTACTTATCCTTCAGAGCTCTATTAAAATTGCAAATGTTGTACAGATTTCAAATATATATACTTTATTAGAGGTTATATGTAAGGTTAACTGGCAATGTTTACATATCTAAAGCATGTGCCATATTTTTCAGAATTTGGCATTTTTACTGTACACTGCTACCTTATAAGGGCTGAAAAATGTTATTTTTTGGAAATTGTGCTTAATTATGCTTGATTAAGCTTCATTTTAGTTCATTATTGCTCAAAAATGCATAAAAACAATTTAAAACTTGTTTATTATCAGGCTTGTCATATTAGAGGAATCAAGGGAGGTAACTCGCATATTTACCCATTTTAAGGGTGGGTTAATTAAGCATAATGTTAATGAGTCAGTGTAAATTGAAAAGATATTCTATGTTTTATAACAAACCCAAAATAACTTATTGGGTATCTAACAAACCATATAGACTGAATTCTGGTTTGTTTTACCTGATTTATTACCCCGTATCCATGGAAACTATTACAGTAAGTGTTATTTTTTGAAATATTTGGTGAAACCATTATTTTCAATTTATTTATACATTGGTAAGCGTGTAATTTCAATTGATGGAGTGTACGGTTGATACAATATTGTCAATTATTGTCACTTCCTTCGGTAAAGCAGAAAAAATAGCATTTCCCGCATAAAATGGGATCAGCGGACACTTTCATATGATCATTGGTACATATCTGAATTACCGGGGTGGAAACAGATGACTGTGATGTCATAGGCATGACATTTTGAAATCTTGGATGTCATGTCATGATTTATCAGTTAGAATATTGCATGTGTTGCTAAGCTGAGGTTTGGAAAGGAACTTGGTTATTTATTATGACACCATTGAGTATTTATGACGTCATAGATACCATCTGATGACGTCATAGTTACTGATGACGTCATGGTAACTATGACGTCATATTACAAGGTTAAATTTGATAGTTGTATAGTATTTTTTGCTTGATTACATGCACAGAGACTCAAAGTACCACATTCAACTCAAAACACAACTTTATTCAAGAGATATACAGAATTATGGGAGTTTTCATCTTTAAAATTACCTCCCCTTATTACTGGATTGGGAGAAAAAGTTGTCAAAATACACCTCTCAGGGAAATCAGCAATACTCGGTGACTATTAAAGATACACAGTAACCCGATATGTCATTTTGTTCGTCGGAACATATTCTAGACATTCATGGGCTTTTTAGTAAAATTAGAATTAACAAAAGTGATGTATAAGGTAGCACACCACAGTAAGACAGCCTGGCCATGGGCAATTTTTTTGTTAAGCAAATAACTCCTGTATTATGATATGTATAAAAAATGAAAAAATAAATGTACACTATAATTGGTATATCCAGTATGAAGCAGTACATACAGGCTTCACATTTATTAAAACAAAAATCAATAAATTGGTTCCGGATTTTAAATATCCGGATTTTCCGAACGTGTGTTTACACAGGAAATTTAGTTTGGCCTACAGCGCAAAATGGAAGCCCACAGAAAAGGTAAGATAGCGGAAAAACTTAATTTACAACATATGTCCAAACAAGATTAATTCTGTCTTTGGGATAGAGATATTTAATTTTAAATAGGTTTCAGAAAAAAAATTGTGTAGAGAATTGTGCCATTTTGGGTCAAATATCATAATATTTTGCAATTTTTGAGAATTTTTTAAGCTGTTACCATGGTATTCACAGCTCTAAAAATCACAGAAAATATCAGTTTACTTATCCTTCAGAGCTCTATTAAAATTGCAAATGTTGTACAGATTTCAAATATATATACTTTATTAGAGGTTATATGTAAGGTTAACTGGCAATGTTTACATATCTAAAGCATGTGCCATATTTTTCAGAATTTGGCATTTTTACTGTACACTGCTACCTCAACAACGTCAATACAGTACTAAATATTTGTAAAACACCAACACATTAACAAAATACAACATCAGCATTAATCTCCCCGCAATTCGACCTTAATATCCTGCTTAACGCATGTGTAAATATATTAATATTACTGGTAAAATCAAGAGTTATAAAATCATGTTCCTGAATTAAATGTAGCTTTTTAAAAAGGAAAATGAAAGTATTTAAGGATTCTGCCTCATTTTTCCTGCGTATACGTATACGTAGAATAACTGCAGTTGGCAACGAACATTTTCTATTTTTTACGCAATACTGCTACATAGAAATACGCTCGTTGCCAACTGCGGGCATCCTACCGTATACGCAGTCAAAATGAGGTACAAGAGACCAACCAACCAATTGTTTTCCCAGAGACTTTAGTGTTAACGCTTTGGAGTATTTCATTCAAATTCTTGAATTCAATATGACAATTATGGTTTATAAAAAAAGTTTAGGGTCTGATATAACACCTAATCAAAAAAGAAAGTTGGGTCCTTCAGCTCAAATTTTCTCCAGGGGAGCCATTTTGAAAATAGGTGAATTTCGCAGTAAAAATTCTCAAAAATCTTAAATGTTTACCTGTTTATTATTATTACGTGAACTGTTGGGAAAAAAATCAATCGGACTTACGAAATTTATATCAACATTTCTTATTGATAGTTACCTATCAGGCTACATATCTATTTTATCACTTCATAACATACTGGTCAATCAGTGGCTGCCAGACATTTTATCTTTGGCTCAACTTTCTATACACAGGGGCTGTTTCAAAAATATATTTTTTCAATTGGTTGGTTGTTCCCTACAATCCTTATATTTACATCAGACAAATCGTTGAAATACCGCAGGAAGAATATACAATTAGAGATGTGTTGCGACGTTGGTAATTACGGCAGCTGTGGTTGCTAGGATGATATAGTTCCAGTAAATCTACGTAAATACACCAGACAATTAAAAGAAACAACATAACATGTTTGTTTAATACTTTTCACTTTTTTAATTGAATGATATATTCAGAATCCACAATTTCCCTTTCTTATTAACTAAGGTTGTGAAGCACATGGTGTATTGTTGGAATGTTCTGAACAGAAACGGATACACTTTCTTTTTGTTCACCTCCGATGCAATAAAGCTATCAATACCAACATCACTGAAAAATTCCATTTTGGACAAATCACTACATTGAACATTAACATTTTGCAACGAGAGCGGAGAAAGTAACAGTTTCCGCCACTATGGCAGATCTAGCTTCAGATCACTCGTAGCAGTCTGTACATCACGTGACAACCAGGGCACAGGGTTGTGATGTCAAAGTAAATTACTTAAGACTTAAACAAAAAGTCATGTGACACAATGAAGGCGAGAACAAAATAGTTTTGATTAAAGTTCAAAATTCCAACCAAGCCAGAACTGAAGGTCATATAGCACACATTATATGGTGGTATATCGATGTATTTATCATATCAACAGTTAGCAAAATACAATGGTCTAGAGCAGAATAACAGTGTATTGTAGTAGAAAATCATCTATATATTTTGGAATTAACCAAACAAATACTATGGATATTAAATTAGATAGATATTTTTCTCATGCTTAATAATCCGTCACCATCAAGATAAAATGCATTGACTTTTAGTTGTTTTTTTTGTTGTTGTTTTTTTTGTCATAGTATTTTTTTTCGCAATCTTGATAGATACCCGATAATAGCGAGAACTTTCAACCCTAAAATATCTTTATAGTTCGAGTTTGAAATTATCGAGGTGTAAAACAGGATATTTAACAAGAAATTATACCATAAGACATTATATATTATATCACGGGTATTTAACATAATAAAAAACAAATATTTTCACACCTCTAACGCATATAAAAACAAAAACAATAGTAATCGGTATGTTCTAAATGAGACATACAATGTATATATATGTTATTCAACATAAAACCTTATTTGATACGATTATAAGTATAACATCAAAAATGTACTGCTCCATTAACACGTGACAGTTTAAGAACGTGTATAGTCAATTTTACAATCGGTATTTGACTTCTGCATATTTACATTAGAGGAACGATTTAAAAATATTCTAAAGTGGATACTAATTTTTAAAGGTTTGCGATGTTTTATAGGCATTTTAAAGATCTGACATGGGCCGGCTAGCATCAGAACCGACACCCCCATGAATTGGCACTTCATCGATGTTTAAAAGGCCGTTGAAACATCAAAAATAAATAAAAATAAAAGTAAATACATGTACAAGTGTAAGATATATACCGGAACAACAATTAAGTCTATAATCGCTTAATTTGAACACGTCATAAAAATCAACAGTTTCAAAAGAAGTAAATAGACATGATCCCTTCACATTGTCACATTAAAAGCCATACTATTTCATATATGCGTATGTCCCCTTTCAAGAGGATATATACATTTAAGATATCATGAACATAGTAACTTATGATATTTGGCTGATCAAAGTGATCAACAGATCTATTATATGACTGTCTTTGTTTCGTATTTGTGATTTGAAAATCATCAAATATCGAGTAGCAAGTACTTCCTGATGGTAATGCCATGAATACGATTTTTTTAGCTTTCTGATTAGGATTTTTCACGTCGGTCATTATCACAACAGTCAGGGAAATCTATAAAAATCCACCAGTTTTTTTGCCAGTCATGTGACTCACATATTGCGTGATGCTTGTCGTTCGTGACAATCTCGGATGACTCGGTGTATCAAATGGCGTCAACACCTCAATCCGTGATGTTGAAATTCCGGGGTCGGAGGATGTTTGAGAGAGTTTTGATTTTCCACTGACTGAAACATTGATTGAAAAATGGTATTTATTACACGTATGACGCCAAACTCATAACTACAATTTTAACATATCAGATACCAGAACCGATTCAATGTCACAGCCAATAGATAACAAATAATATTTTAGCAAAAAAAAACCATCATTTTTTTTTTTGGGGGGGGGGGGGGGGGGGGTGTAACTGATTGTTAATGTCATACATACTTTCATCCCAGCAGCTGTAGTCCTCCACTTGGGTATCGGTAGAAAGCGAACGTGGCATTTTTGGCTTCTTGAGGGGTGGATTAGGTACACGAGTCTTCCTACAAAGAGTGGAAATTAAACCGGATAAATCCTGTAAAAGATGGGAGGGGGCGATAGTGTTGACGATATATTTATATACATATATAACAAAATAAAAAGTCAAACACAGATCTGCTGTCTCCCTAGTACTTTCGCGGCTACATCTTGCCGCTCTTAGGCGGAAGAGCGGCACGATGTAGCCGCTTAAGTACTAGGAAGACAGCAGATCTGTGTTTGACTTTTTATTTTATTATTATTTACCGGCACATGGAAATTTGAACTTTATTCTATACATATACATATATTTCAAGCACATCTGTATGTGCCTACACATGACCCATTTAATGATTTCGGAAATTAATACACAATCAATATAAAATTTGCAACTACATGTATCAAAAATGCGATCGAAAATTTGCGAAAATTTTTAATTGACACTATTAACGTTGTCAGGTATATGTTGCTTTGATATGCTGCATTGGGCCAAAGACATCGCTTCCCCCTTCGTGCTGATTGAACAAACGCAAAATTAGCGAAAATATCGCTAAAGTAAAAAGCATGTTTATCTACTCACTTGGTTTTGCTGTTCAACGGATTTTTGATTTCATCTACGTCATTTTTCCCAACTCTGTAAAAAATGGTACTTAGTCGCGTAAACCATTTTGTATGCAGCAACTTGCACAACGATTCCGTACTCCCTTCCTATCACGACAGTATCTATTTACATATATATATAGAGAGGATATTGAATAGTTTCCCGCTTAATATCACATATATTTCACGGGTATGACAGAATATCTATATTTTCACGAGTGTGAAGCACGAGTGAAAATTATCGAAATATTCTGTCATTCGAATGAAATATATGTGATATATAACGGGAAACCATTCTTTTTTCTATTTATTGCATTTCATTGACTTAAAAACAAAATTCAAAACATCGAAATTCAATAGTGTCAAAAAGTGCGGGAATCAGTAATGACGTCATCTCTTTGTGACGTTACTCCACGTCAACTTGACGGCGCCATTTTGAAAGGCCTGATAAACGCAATTTAAGCGTTTTCTGATGTTATAGGATAATCTATGCATGAATAGCTAACGTCAAGTGAGTATTTTGTCAAAAACAGCAAAATAACAAAATTATCTATCTTCGCTTCGATTGGAAAAATTGGCAAGTTTCAACGAGGTGAATACAAAGGTCCGCTCTGATTGGTCAAAATCAGAAAACTTATATTTTCACTGCAAAACATATATTTTCACTGCAATATCTTATATTTTCACTGCTCATCGCTGCAGTGAAAATATAAGTTTTATTAGTTTGATAAATTTCTATATTTCACTGGCAAAAATGCAATAAATACGGATATCCATTCATTATATTCATTTTATATAACTTATTTATTTTATAAAATATTGATTTATTGTGATAATAATTATCAATACTGTTTAACTTAGCTATATCCCTAATAATTGCATTATAAGCACAGTATATTACATGTATATCAATAATAATATAACATTACTTTCAATTTTGTTTTATTATCCAACACAAAAGCTTTATAAAGGTACGCAAGGGTTTTTGAAATATTTTTTTACAGAGCAATTGACATTTAATAACATTATAACTATCAAATCCGCATTTATCTCCATATATCAAAAATATAAAAAAAAGACATGTGTGATGATGGTTTTATATTATCTATGTTACTTACTTGGTTAATTCGGGGTTAGGTGTTTCCTTTCCAGTAGCTTTTGCCATACGTAACCAGCAGACAATATTACCTATGGCTGTTAAAACAATGCCAGCGACGACCGCCGCGATCATACCCAATATTTCTGGTCTAGTCATCAGGCTGGCAACATCTACTTCTTCTTGTTCTGTGACTTGCGCACTTGTTGCAGCCTGTTCAATAACAACGTCTTGTGTAATTATAAGTCTGACTTCAGATGTTGATGAAAGGGACGGTGTACCTTTGTCAGACACAATGACGTCAAAGATAAAAACATGATCAGAAGCATAATCGTTTATAGACTGCATGAGCAAAATAGATCCAGATTCCGACACGGCAAAAGTATCCTTGTATGGATTTGAATTAGAAGTGTCAAGCAGGTATACGCATGCGCCGTTTAGACCACTGTCCAGATCTGAGGCGGTCACTGTTAATACCGTTGACCCTACAGCCGAGTTTGACGTAGAATGAACATATTGTGCAGTTTCAAATTCTGGCACATTGTCATTGACATCTGCAATCGTTACTCTCACTACTGTTGTAGCGGAGAGCAATCCTGAATCTTTGACCTCTAGGGTCAAATTTACAACATTAGGAAAGAACGTATCATCCACATCATAATCAGCATAAAAGAAAAGTTTTGCTGAAACGTCAAGATAGAATCTCTGTTGACTGTTGCCATCTTTTATCGAAACTGAAAGGATATCTCCAACATCTTCATCATCAAAAGTGATAGCATTGGAGATCAATGTTCCATTCTGAAGCAAACCAAATAAAACATTAGTATTTATACATAAGTGTTGCCCCAACGTCACCAATGAATGGTGTAGAATAAGAGATACACTGTACACGTCGATGTTTTGTCCTAGTCTGTATGTCCTTGCCCTTAGTTTACATGCATTGATGGAGTTTCAACATAACAACTAGGCCTACACTCGAGTAATGCTAACGGCTAAAAAGATATTCAGAATTGAATAAAACAGAAAATGTAAATTAGTTAATACTTGGGTATCAACTATCAGCATGTGTCATATTTATAATGAAAATCAACTTAATTCTCAGTTCATTCACTAGAATTATAGAGTGCAAGGTCGCACGTCTTCCTAACAGAAGTGATTGAAATCTTGGTTGTTCTATTTAAAATACTGACAAAGCACACAGTCGAATAAAATCTGGAATTAAATGGAAACATGATTAAGAAATTAAAATATACGGATATTAAAATGCTGCTAATTTAAAAAAAACACTTAAAACATTGAAAAGAATATCCGAATTAAAAACCGAATATAAAACAATATAATTGAAACTGATAAGACATCTAATTAAAAGGAAAATCACCAAAAACGCCCTAGCTGGTACATTTTATATCACGTGATCACTTGACACTTACGTTCTAGATCTGAGTATTATATCATTTTGTTTTAAAACAATGTTATTACCTTATCTTCCTGCGTTGTGACGTCGTAGAAACTCTGTGAAAATGACGGCGGTTCATTTACATCTGAGATAATAATATGTAATTCATAAGAATCGGAGTCTTCAATTCCGTCGGAAATGATAATATTAATCGTATAAAGGGAGGTAACCTCGGTATCAAATGTCCCGGACAACGAAACGTTAAGAGTTGAACCTGTATAAATCATCAAAGGAAGATAAATATGAAATGAAGACAAACACAAGCGGGAGGACAAATATTTACATCCAGTTTGTTGCTTGCAACTCAACTGACATATATCTGAAATGGAATATAGATAATTTCAATTGTACTTTTGTTTTTAAAATGCCCTACATGGCTGTAGTTGCTGGCTTTGTGTTACAGAACAGTAAATAAAAAATATTTATCACAAAGAAATCGATATACGACAGGAGCGAATAGGTAAAAAGCTTAAGACGAACAAACAATGGAGAGCATATAGAACGATAACTTTTAAAGTATAAAGGGAGTTGTTACTTTAACATTAATATCTGTTTTCCAAATAATTCACACTTAGTCGAATTGAAATCATAAGAAAATGAAACGGAGTTGATACCCTTCGGTATAATTAAAACAAGGAAAATAACTTACATTTCACTCACATTAGTTAACCGTATTTGAAGTAAACGTTATCCGATTATTTACTAATTTGAATAAGTATTGAACCTACTATTTAACTTAATATAACCACTTTACCAGACTGAGAAATTGCAAACGTTGCATAAGCTGAGGACGGAGAATAGAGAAATCTGCAGGTCATGGATTCTCCATCCGGGTCATACAGATTCACCGCATACAGGAAGCCGCCCGTCGCATAGGATTCTGGGAAAGTTATATTGGCCGGTAGATTCATGGCTTGTGGTTTGGTGTTGGTATGGGAGATAGATATTTTGATATTGGTGTCTGTGTATCTCCCATTCGGATCCGATATTCTTGTGACGAGCTCGGCTAAATCCGGGGACAAAAGCGAGCAAATGAAGTCTACTGTGTAATATAATACACCAGATGTTGCATTGATGACAAAATATGAGCTATGGCTGTTTGGAACGAGGCTGTATGACAAAGGGAAGTCACCATCCGGATCAATGGCAGGGTACATCGGAACCGGAAGTGCCAGCGCGTCATTGATCTGTTAACAAATAGAAGTAAACATCAATAAAAAATAGGAATTTAGCATAACTTATCTGAAAGAAAGCCCGTCTTGAAAGACTATTATAAAAATTATCAAGAATTGATGATTTATTTATCTATTCATTTATATTCATTTATTGATTTTTTGAAGACAAAACTCTCCAATACGATTTACCGCCCACTCTGAAGTAATGATCATTAGGTAAATAATTTGACATCATTGAAAACGCAAAACATATTTTCAACAATTTGTCCCATAATAAAATAAAAGGAAAACATGTGTCATGAAACCTTAATCCGCCATTTAACAATTTTACCGTAACTCGTGAGAAGGAATCATGTTTGTATTTTTTCTGTTAGTTAGCCAAGGAAGAATGCCGTACATGTACCTTCCCTTCAGAGGCAGAAAAGTAGTAGGTGGTCTGCGCGACCTCGGGACTTTCATTGGCATTGGTGATTAGTATGGTCAGGTTAGTAGCTTCCGAATAAATCATTCCGTCAAAGGCCGTGAACGTCACAACATGAACTGTACAAGTCTCGTAATCAAAGGAAGACAACACTGTCAATATTCCACCTTAAAGATAAAAACATCATCCTGATGTAAGTTTTTTACAAGCTATATATAACCCCACGTGTCTACTCGATATCGTCTGCCACCCTGAATGTTTACGTGGGGAACAAAAGCCCTCTGACATGAGGATAACAATAGATAGTATTGTTTTTCATTTTAATGAGAAATGAATAAACACGAAAATATAAATTAAGTAAACCAAATATACATTTTATACACAAACAGTAGTGACGTTCAAATAAAAAAAACATTGAATGGAACCCATATCTTGTTCAGGCTTGATAACTTAATCTTTGGCATTCTTAGGGGCTGCTCATTCTTACACTAAATTACATCAAACCTACTTACACAATCACACAAAACATAACGATGCTATCTAACGGACACTATAGATAACTTCTCATATGTTTAATCATCCGTACGTAATATCAAAATAAGAAAAGGAAAAAGATGAGGTAACATGTCCGAACATGTAATGGAAGACCCTCTGATCAAAGGATATATTGGATATTTTCAGAAACATAATCATATAATGTTAATGTTATTTTTGGATGCTATTTTTTGCAGATGGTTTCGAAGATGGAATAAAATCATAAAATCACAATACTTTGAAAGTAAAACAAATTTAGAAAACATCAAAGTGTGTTTCGAAATTTCTTCGAATGATAATCCTTTTAGCTTTAAACTTTTGGTAAAACCATAAGAATATATAAAATATGTAAAAAAAAGTTATTAATATCAACGACTTATATTTCAACAAACAGAAGATATATTTGTGTTTCCGTGAATGGTTGCAAATTGATTTTTATTTCATCCAATGTCTTCATACTTACTACTGGCATTGAATAAAACTTTTGATGACGTCAGGAGATTGTCGGTTGTCATAGACACTAGAATTGTTTCCTGGTCTGGGTCAACAGCGGAAGTAATGTAGACTGTACTGCCAGGATTGGTATCTTCTGCTATCGTCACTGTCTGAGGGAGGTTTGAAAAGTAAGGAGATTTGTTTACATTTGTGATAGTAACGGATAATGTTGTTGTACCAGTCAAATACCCAGAATCGGTTGCCTTAATTACCAGTGCTGTCGTTTTAGGACTCTCAAAAGGTGAGACGTCATAGTCAACCGCGAATGAGACATTGCCTGTTGATGCCTGGATCGCGAAAGAGGCCGCCTCAGTTCCGCTGGCTATACTGTAGGTGTACGTGTCGCCAACATCCACCTCCGTTACCGTAAATGAGGAACCCGGAAAGACAGCTCCTCCCGCCTAAAAATGGAACCAGGATTACATCAAGGCATCTTGTATCTACTATTAAAATTTCTACTGAAATGGTTAAATTTATTTATTGATAGTTTAAGCGAACTTAGAGAGTTTGCGACTGAAAACTGAACCAAATGTTAATGTCATTTCCCTTATTTTTGATCCAGTCATTTGTATTGTCAGCATACGCATGATAATACAATGTAATTAAAGTAAACAAAACCAGACTTTCAAGAAAAAACATTATTCTGTTTTCTGTTGTTTTATTTTCATTAATTGTTTTGTTTTGTTTTTGGTTTTTTTTTTTTTATTGTTAGAACTGACACCAACTGATGCCTTAACGTTTTATTTTATTCATTGATGTTTTTTGGTTGCTTTTTTGTTTGTTTGATTGGGTTTTTTCTGACATTAACTGAAGCCCTCCTTTTGAAATTATTACAGAATTAGTTTTGGAAAATGTTCACAAGGGAAAGCAACATGAATAAGGTTCGACAATGCAGTTGAGAAATAAATGAATATGCCTGTATTATTGTAAAATAACTCTTCTAAGACAGTATGTAATAGAAAATAGTAGTTTTGTCGTCTTTTTCTCTTCTGCTGGCTTCCCCTTTCAGTTGACATCGGACGTTACCAGTACATAAAACCCCAAACAGGAAAACATAATATAAGCGAAGGAAATTTCAACCATAATCACGAGATACAGATGGAGCTTTAATTCATATTGAAAGAAGCCCATATGCAAATACGTGAATGAAATTATATGTATCTATTCTTACCAGTGTCTCTGGAACTGTCACATGGTATATGGGTACTGGAAAAACCGGTGGTTCGTTGAAATCCGTGACCTGGACGATCAGCGTATGTTGACCTGACTGGTCTGTTCCATCAAATGCCACGAAGGTCAGGTTGTGAACAGTGCATGTCTCGTGGTCCAGACTGGAGCCATCGGCAAGGGACAACACATTGACTACAAGAAAAATAGAATATACACGATTTGTTTATGGTAACAGCACACATTCCTTTGATTGAAGGAAAAACTCAATGGCATTTGACATTACCCCTTTTGTTCGTTCCGTTTGGTATACCACAACAAACAAAGATATAAGTATACTATTGTATTGAAGCATTTACGGAAGTAATGGCAAAAAAATTAAATTTGGCTACAAGCAGACTGAAACAGTAAGGACAGTTTGTTTTGTTCTAGTAAGCCGTATGATAATGCAGATAATGTGTATTTTTCTGTAGTTAATTTTCCATTTTTAGATAGTAACATCTCTGCTTCCCGAGCATTCGATGTTTTCATTTCACAGCTGATTCGATAATCTAAGGATTGTTGTCAATATCTAGACTACTGTGATGGACGTTTTGTCGTCTTTGTCATTATATCATTAAGAAGTAACATGTTTCCTTGCTTGAAAACGAGCTTGATGTAAATGATGTTCGTGAATATCTTCTATGGTTCCGTTCCTGCAACCAACTCATTGGCATACATTTTAATGGCTGATGACTTCGATGAAGTAGAAAACACCTACACCTTTGCGGGAAACATGGTTTTATTCTTTTTGCACTTTTTAGGTGGTCTCTTATATCCCATCCAGATGTTGATATATTTTGTTATTTCATTTTTCTTCCTTTGCATAAGCACCAACACTTCAGTCCCTTTTCTAGAAAAAAAAATTCAAAAAGGCTTACGTGTAGAATTGAAGGTGATGATAGATGACGTCATGATGGTGTCTGTCGTCATGGAAACCTGTACGACATCCCCGTCAAGATCATTTGTAGATATGACGTATAGTTGGGTACCGGAAGTGACACTCTCAGAGACTTGTATGGTCTTTGGAATGTTTGTAAAATATGGCGACTTATTAACATTTGTTATTGTTATTGACAAGGTAGCTGTTCCCGTTAGTCCACCGTTGTCGGTTGCCTTGACGATGAGTTCAGTTGTTTTCGGACTATCTGCCGGTAACACGTCAAAAACAGCAGCAAATGAAATGGCGCCTGTTGATTGGTTGATGGCAAAATAACCAGCGTCGATTCCTCCGTCAATACTATAGGTATGTGTATCCCCGGCATCCGGGTCTGTCACAGGTAAACTTACAAAAGGAAGTGCAGTTCCAGGCTGAAAAATATTCAAAACAGAAGTTTTCACCTAGGGTTCAAATTGAGCGAACGTTTATAATATGGCGCTTGTTTACTTGAAAATAGAGCACTATTATTAAACTGGAATTTTTGTTCAGATTTGTTTGCAATTTATCTAGGATATTTCTTTTGGTTAAACATCACGTTCAATCTTTATTTCAATTATAAGACAATCAGTCGAGCAAGATCATAGAATGTCTGACACTGGGTAATCAGTGTATCCCCTCAACAGACGTGTGAGATATCGGTCGATATCTACGCTTTACCGCCCACTCGGAAGTAATGATCATTAGGTAAATAATTTGACATCATTGAAAACGCAAAACATATTTTCAACAATTTGTCCATAATAAAATAAAAGGAAAACATGTGTTATGAAACCTTAATCCGCCATTTAACAATTCTTCTGTAACTCGTGAGAAGGAATCAGGTTTGTACTTTTTCTGTTAGTTAGCCAAGGAAGAATGCCGTACATGTACCTTCCCTTCAGAGGCAGAAAAGTAGTAGGTGGTCTGCGCGACCTCGGGACTTTCATTGGCATTGGTGATTAGTATGGTCAGGTTAGTAGCTTCCGAATAAATCATTCCGTCAAAGGCCGTGAACGTCACAACATGAACTGTACAAGTCTCGTAATCAAAGGAAGACAACACTGTCAATATTCCACCTTAAAGATAAAAACATCATTCTGATGTAAGTTTTTTGCAAGCAATATATAACCCCACGTGTCTACTCGATATCGTCTGCCACCCTGAATGTTTACGTGGGGAACGAAAGCCCTCTGACATGAGGATAACAATAGATAGTATTGTTTTTCATTTTAATGAGAAATGAATAAAACACGAAAATGTAAATTAAGTAAACCAAATATACATTTTATACACAAACAGTAGTGACGTTCAAATAAAACAAAAACATTGAATGGAACCCATATCTTGTTCAGGCTTGATAACTTAATCTTTGGCATTCTTAGGGGCTGCTCATTCTTACACTAAATTACATCAAAACCTACTTACACAATCACACAAAACATAACGATGCTATCTAACGGACACTATAGCTAACTTCTCATATGTTTAATCATCCGTACGTAATATCAAAATAAGACAAGCGTTAAAAGGAAAAAGATGAGGTAATAACATGTCCGAACATGTAATGGCAGATCCCTCTGATCAAAGGATATATTGGATATTTTCAGAAACATTATGATATAATGTTAATGTTATTTTTGGATGTTATTTTTTGCAGATAGTTTCGAAGATGGAATAAAATCATAAAATCATAATACTTTGAAAATAAAACAAATTTAGAAAAGATTCAAAGTGTGTTTCGAAACTTCTTCTAATAATAATCCTTTAGCCTTTAAACTTTTGGTAAAACCATCAGAAAATAAAAAATATGTAAAAAAGTTATTAATATCAACGACTTATATTTCAACAAACAGAAGATTTTATTTGTGTTTCTGTGAATGGTTGCAAATTGATTTTTATTTCATCCAATGTCTTCATACTTACTACTGGCATTGAATAAAACTTTTGATGACGTCAGGAGATTGTCGGTTGTCATGGACACTAGAATTGTTTCCTGGTCTGGGTCAACAGCGGAAGTAATGTAGACTGTACTGCCAGGATTGGTATCTTCTGCTATCGTCACGGTCTGAGGGAGGTTTGAAAAGTAAGGAGATTTGTTTACATTTGTGATAGTAACGGATAGTGTTGTTGTACCAGTCAAATACCCAGAATCGGTTGCCTTAATTACCAGTGCTGTCGTTTTAGGACTCTCAAAAGGTGAGACATCATAGTCAACCGCGAATGAGACATTGCCTGTTGATGCGTGGATCTCGAAAGAGGCCGCCTCAGTTCCGCTGGCTATACTGTAGGTGTACGTGTCGCCAACATCCACCTCCGTTACCGTAAATGAGGAACCCGGAAAGACAGCTCCTCCCGCCTAAAAATAGAACCAGGATTACATCAAGGCATCTTGTATCTACTATTAAAATTTCTACTGAAAAGATTAAATTTATTTATTGATGGTTTAAGCGAACTTAGAGAGTTTGCGACTGAAAACTGAACCAAATGTTAATGTCATTTCCCTTATTTTTGATCCAGTCATTTGTATTGTCAGCATACGCATGATAATACAATGTAATTAAAGTAAACAAAACCAGACTTTCAAGAAAAACATTATTCTGTTTTCTGTTGTTTTATTTTCATTAATTGTTTTGTTTGTTTTTTTCTTTTTTTGATTGTTTTCTTCTGACACCAACTGATGCCTTAACGTTTTATTTTATTCGTTGATGTTTTTTGGTTGCTTGTTTGTTTGTTTGATTGAGTTTTTTTCAGACATTAACTGAAGCCCTCCTTTTGAAATTATTACAGAATTAGTTTTGGAAAATGTTCACAAGGGAAAGCGACATGAATAAGGTTCGACAATGCAGTTGAGAAATAAATGAATATGCCTGTATTATTGTAAAATAACTCTTCTAAGACAGTATGTAATAGAAAATAGTAGTTTTGTCGTCTTTTTCTCTTCTGCTGGCTTCCCCTTTCAGTTGACATCGGACGTTACCAGTATATAAAACCCCAAACAGGAAAACATAATATAAGCGAAGGAAATTTCAACCATAATCACGAGATACAGATGAAGCTTTAATTCATGTTGAAAGAAGCCCATATGCAAATACGTGAATGAAATTATATTTATCTATTCTTACTAGTGTCTCTGGAACTGTCACATGGTATATGGGTACTGGAAAGACCGGTGGTTCGTTGAAATCCGTAACCTGGACGATCAGCGTATGTTGACCGGACTGGTCTGTTCCATCAAATGCCACGAAGGTCAGGTTGTGAACAGTGCATGTCTCGTGGTCCAGACTGGAGCCATCGGCAAGGGACAACACATTGACTACAAGAAAAATAGAATATACACGATTTGTTTATGGTAACAGCACTCATTCTTTTGATTGAAGGAAAAATTCAATGGCATTTAGACATTACCCCTTTTGTTCGTTCCGTTTGGTATACCACAACAAACAAAGATATAAGTATACTATTGTATTGAAGCATTTAAGGAAGTAATGGCAAAACAATAAAATTTGGCTACAAGCAGACTTAAACAGTAAGGACAGTTTTTTTGTTCTAGTAAGCGGTATGATAATGCAGATAATGTGTATTTTTCTGTAGTTAATTTTCCATTTTTAGATAGTAACATCTCTGCTTCCCGAGCATTCGATGTTTTCATTTCACAGCTGATTCGATAATCTAAGGATATTTGTCAATATCTAGACTACTGTGAGGGACGTTTTGTCGTCTTTGTCATTATATCATTAAGAAGTAACATGTTTCCTTGCTTGAAAACGAGCTTGATGTAAATGATGTTCGTGAATTTTTTATCTTCTATGGTTCCGTTGCTGCAACCAACTCATTGACATACATTTTAATGGCTGATGACTTCGATGAAGTAGAACACACCTACACCTTTGCGGGAAACATTGTTTTATTCTTTTTGCACTTTTTAGGTGGTCTCTTATATCCCATCCAGATGTTGATATATTTTGTTATTTCATTTTTCTTCCTTTGCATAAGCACCAACACTTCAGTCCCTTTTCTAAAAAAAAATTCAAAAAGACTTACGTGTAGAATTGAAGGTGATTATAGATGACGTCATGATGGTGTCTGTCGTCATGGAAACCTGTACGACATCCCCGTCAAGATCATTTGTAGATATGACGTATAGTTGGGTACCGGAAGTGACACTCTCAGAGACTTGTATGGTCTTTGGAATGTTTGTAAAATATGGCGACTTATTAACATTTGTTATTGTTATTGACAAGGTAGCTGTTCCCGTTAGTCCACCGTTGTCGGTTGCCTTGACGATGAGTTCAGTTGTTTTCGGACTATCTGCCGGTAACACGTCAAAAACAGCAGCAAATGAAATGGCGCCTGTTGATTGGTTGATGGCAAAATAACCAGCGTCGATTCCTCCGTCAATACTATAGGTATGTGTATCCCCGGCATCCGGGTCTGTCACAGATAAACTTACAAAAGGAAGTGCAGTTCCAGGCTGAAAAATATTCAAAACAGAAGTTTTCACCTAGGGTTCAAATTGAGCGAACGTTTATAATATGGCGCTTGTTTACATGAAAATAGAGCACTATTATTAAACTGGAATTTTTGTTCAGATTTGTTTGCAATTTATCTAGGATATTTCTTTTGGTTAAACATCACATTCAATCTTTATTTCAATTATAAGACAATCAGTCGAGCAAGATCATAGAATGTCTGACACTGGGTAATCAGTGTATCCCCTCAACAGACGTGTGAGATATCGGTCGATATCTTAAATGCTTAATAAATATACATTTCCGTGATTTTCAAGCTATAAATTCCTCAAGATAATAACCCAATTTGTTATCTTTTTAATTATTTACTTACATCATCTTCATTTGTTGATATGTAGTAAGTGGTAGATGAAAACGAAGGAGCCTCGTTTTCGTCGAGGACATTGATTTCCACGGAAGATGTTGATGACGTGATTCCATCATCGACTACATAGAAGATTGTGAAGTTGTGAACTGTTGCGTACTCATAGTCCAGTATGGCAGTTGAAAGTATATATAGCGTGGTGTCTGAAACAACCAAAGCATTATACATTTGTATATGAATCTTTTTAATCTGACCAATTCACAAACAATCATTTTAATTTTCAAATTGAATATTTAAAAAGGATTTATTTCAAATATTTTTTCTTAATACACATACAAAAATAAACCTGTTCACTCCCGTCTGGTAGTTCTCCTTCAAATTGTTGAAGTTGGCCAGTACCACACAGGCATAGACATATACATCTTGTTCTTGGCATAATCATTTTTAACTCATAACATATATTATTTAGTTACTGTTGAACAGCCTATGTAAATCAAGAATCAGACTTGGCATGGGGCTATTTTCATCACTCAAAGAATTGTGGAAAGCCGGAAATCTTGACCAGAAAATGTAATTTAAGAACCAATTTTCAACAGTTTGAAAGACCATTTAGACAAATTGTAATTTTGGAACAACGTCATAACATAAACACTAATATATCTTTATTTAAGTATTATAAATTATACAAAGTTAAAAGTTATAGATCAGTTGAGATATTCAGATATACAGATTAAGGCTTATGAACAAAGATATAAAAGATCCTTTGTTGGTATTTGTGAAACCCCCTTTTTTTAAATTCAAATTATAAATTAAAAGTTGTCGAACGATGAGAAAGAGGCGGAGCTTCAAATCAACTTGTTGTTAAGTGTAGTAGGCGGAGCTACATATTCAACTGTTCAACGTAGTAGGTGGAGCAAGAAAACTACAAATGTACTTGACGCTTTGACGGAAGACTACAAATCTGCCTTAGATTGGTCGATTGTTGGGGCTTAACGGTCTTCTTTCTGTAATAACCGAGCATAGGACACTATGGGAAAAAAGGAAACTTTTGAAAACAATCTGCCTTTGATGTAGGATGCGGGCCTTAAGTATACCAGTTGAGTAGGAGTCGGCGTATAAGTATACCAGTTGAGTAGGAGGCGGGCCTTAAGTGCACCAGTTGAGTAAGAGGCGGACCTTAAGTGCACCAGTTGAGTAGGAGGCGGGCCTTAAGTGCACAAGTTGAGTAGGAGTCGGGGCTTAAGCATACCAGTTGAGTATGAGGCGGGGCTTAAGTTCACCAGTTGATTAGGAGGCGGGGCTACAATCTACCTGTTGAGTAGGATGCGGGGTTACAGTTCACCTACCGTTTAGGATGCGGGGCTAACAATCTACCTGCTGTGGATGAAGTGAAGCTACAAGTGTACGTGGCGACGTTTGGGAGACAAGGCTAAAAGTCTGACTATTTTGGAGGAGGTGGAAAAAAATACCTACAAGTTGGAGACTAAGATATAAATCTACCTGCAGACCTAGCTGATGTACAGCGTATAGCAAGCGAGTCAACAAACATACCTGATGCATTAAATCCAAACAGAATGCCACCGGAAGTAGGGTGTATAGTGTCAACAGCGACCCCAAGTGTATCATTTACATCCGGGTCAGTGAATGAAAGCTGGTAGATGTTACTTCCGAGTTGTGTTGTCTCCGGTACGTACAAAACTTTCGGCAAGTTCGAAAATGACGGAATGGAGTTGTGATCTGTATAATGTGAACATCCTTGATTATGTTAGCCAGAAAAACAACATTTTGACAGGCTCAACCTACAATCTTTTTTGTATTTCACAAAATAGAAAAGCACCCCTCCTGAAACGGATGTAATTTATGGAGAAAAAAAAACCCCAAAAAACAAAACTATAGTAAGATATAACTGAAATATTATTACATTTATAGTCTAACCCTCTGTACATTTAATGAAAATACAAATATTTACCTACATATTAGTCAGAGCGTACTGATGAACTGGTGCTATAAACGACCCTAAACATCAATACATAAATATGTACATCACAATAGTCTATATTTACAAGGTCACGTACCGGTAAGTATGACGGTCAATAGGACTGGTCCCACTGAAGTCTTGGTATCTGATACACTAACAGACAAGACAACAGACACCGCTGTCTCATCCCTTAGATTCTTATTTGTCACAACACGACCGTCTGAAAAATTGCAACATGTCACTATATTCGTAACGCCGACATGAACTGCTACACAAATGTAAAACATCACTGCAACTGAACACTTAGCTAGTATAACAGAAACATAAATTGTTTTCATTTAATTTTTATCAGTTTTCAATTTCATTTTTAAATTAATTTTATTTAAACTCATTTTTTCTCATCCAATATTAAAATTTGATTTTTATTTATTTTATTTTTTATTTTATTTTCAAAATATTTTTTATTTCATTTTAGAACTAATTTTTACTAAATCTTGAAATAACCTTTTATTTAATTTTGAAATTATTTTTGTCGATTTCTTAATTTTGATTATGTTATCTGGTATTTCAAACCACGTAACATTGTTCACTATACAAATGTGTTTTTACATTGTATGTTGGGTGAAAATGTTCATTAGATCATATTCATCGTAGAGTACAAGGGGTCATAGACGACATTGTTCATAATTGTTAACACTCAATATTGTTAGTTTGTGCGCGAGATATGCTAGGGTAATAATTCTTCAAAGCTATCAAGGAAAATTGCTCGGTAGACATTTTAGATGATATAGTAAAACTGTACACAAGACAATACCTGGAAAAACTGTAAATGGACAGGACGAACAGGTCATAGTGAATGTGGTCAAGTTATCATCAGGGTCGGATGCCGTGACGGTGAACACAGTTACTGATGAGCCGGTCGATTTCGCCGAAACAGTCACAGCTCCTACAAAAAAGCATAAAGGGGTTACGATACAGTCAGAAAGTAAACAAGCGATTGTCATGAAAATCGACATAAATAATCTTTGCGCCACCATTTGATTTGCTGTAAAAAATTACTATGTTTTTCCATGCTAATCTACTCGATATTTAGACTTTTTAGAGAAAGGATGCAATTTTTTTTCAAAAATATTATCATTTCAAAGCGAAAGATGAAAAATACCGGTACCACAACTCAATGTTAATGTTTTGTAGGTTAATGGGAATCCTATTTCAGTTGAGAAAATTTAACATGTAATTTTATTTTGGGGGCATGTTTATCTCACCAAAATTTGAACATTATTTCGTCATGAAAATTGCAGTGGAGGAAATTTGTTTATATAGCCTTTAAAATGGAAAAAAAAAATCGTCACTCGCATTATCACTAAATTACTTGACCCCCCTTTTTCGCAAATTCAGAAACGCGCCTGAGAACGAGCTTAGATTCTCAATTATTTTCAGTGGAGATAAGTCATGACGTACCTGGGATGTTGGTGAACGAAGGAGGCTGGTTCTGTAATACCAGTACGCTAACTGTACTTGTGACATTATTGAATCCATCTGTACACAGGACTGACAGTGTATATGAAGACTGGTTGTTGTAAGAAAGGACAGGACTTCCTTTGTAGCAAACGTAGTGGTCTGTGTAAATTGGAAGAAAGTCGGTATTTTTTTCATTATTTTCTTATTTTTTATCAATTCATTAAAGTTACTGTATATGGATAATTTGCGTAGATCAATTATGACGGTGCCATTGAAAACTTAAATTTTCCATTGGGATAAAGACTGAAATATGGAAACCCCTCGATTGTATGTAATACGTACTTCGCAAAAAATGCCTCAAAATATGAAATCAGTACATGAATGACGACGACGACGACGACGATGACGATGATGATGATGACGACGATGATGATGATGATGATGATGATGAGTGTCATCATAGAACAATGATTATCGTTTTTCCCTTTCAGTTGATTTAATCATACTTGCAGCATCCTTCTTGATGTAGAAAGGCGAGTCTATTGGAAGTGAGCACGCTACTGAATCGCCTTCAACATCCGTGGTCTGATATTCATAAAGAGTTGTCTCCCCTGTCGTATCCTCGTGAATTGATATTGTAGTTGGCAGACCTTGCAATACAGGCGACTGGAGATACAAATAGACGAAAAAAATACATATAGTATCGAAAAGATTTTTATTTCATTTCAGAATATTTTAATGTGCAGATCTTAGCATAGTGGGAATCGGGCAACAGCGTTTAGCCTTTACCAACCAATTCCGAGCAATGAGCATGAACATACATGTATCTATATATATATTAGACATTAGACGGATACTATTTATAATAGAAATAAGGTTATTAACAATAGCATAATCAATCATATCAAATACAAGTTTTCCAGTTTCCACTAATACAAACAAATAAATGAATAAATAAAAAATCAATTAATAAAATCAATACAGGAAAAAAACAGAAATAGAAAAAAAATCATTATAAATAAAAATATAAAAGAAGAAAAAGAAAAAAGAAAATATGTATTAATAAAAATGAAATAGAAAATAGAAATACCAAATGAAAATAAAGTCAAACATAAAAAAAATCAATAGATAGATAAATAAGTAAAAAACCAATCTATGTGAAAAAATTATAAACAATAAAAAAATAGCTGAATTATACGAGATGCCTAACTAATCAATGAGTTTTGTAATTTAATCAAACCATTTACAAAATATATAATGATTTATTAAAATTCACCTTACCTGATTTTGGACAATAACTGTAAGAGTTGCCGTACTTGAGAGAAGACAGACATCTGTAACGGTAATATTTACCGGGTAAGTCCCGGGAACAAGAGTCGAGGCTGTATTCACAGTGACAGCACCTAAATTATAATAAAACTTATACACTTCATGTAATATCACTAAAGTAATGGTCAAAAGCAGATTGAATATGATTATTAGTTAATATTAGTAATATAAGTAAAACTTGTAAATAAAAGCAACAAAACACAATGTTTGGCAGATTTCATGACTAACCAATGATGCCATATACAGAAAACAAAAACAAATATGTTTGTTTATAGGATTTCACATCTGAAAACGTTTATGGTGACAGGCTATCCCTTTTAGTTGTTTATGGTCATATCCGAGATTGTACTAACGAAGGCTTTAGGATAATCGCGGTCTCTTGTGCAATTCCCCTAACAGATAGGTAAGTGCCTCATTGAAACAGCTTAAGAAAGGGCATAGAAATAATATTGTTGTTATATAGATCATGCTTAGTACAGAATATTATTCATCACATGTGTTGTTGTTGTTGTTGTTGTTGTTGTTGTTGTTGTATACATACCAGTCGTGCTATCGACGGCGAAATAAATAGACACTGCGCCTTTCTCAGAAAATGTGAAAGCGTCCAGAGAGTTGGGATCGGTGACGATCGGAAGGTATATCGTTGAACCCTGGGCAAGGTCAGAATCGATAGTAACGGAAGTCGGTAAACCGCTTAACATCGGGGCACTTCCTGTGAAATGGAACATATACATAGTATAAGAGACTTACACACCATTTAATGCTGGAACACATCCTGATGTCATCAAACACAATAATAATTGGCTGCGATATGCAGAAAATGATAATTATAATAAAAGAAGCATGCTGTTCTTACTAGTTACCTTGCTCAATAAAATATCTTCATCATTGTGCCGTCATATAGTTCTTATTACACCTAAAGTAAACATAGGTATCAGTGGGTCGTTAAACATCATCAATAAACCTTGTTGTGACGTCATAGTTACTTGTTTCGGTATAATACTTATTATGACGTGATAGTTACTTGTTTTGGCATAAACATGTTTTTCACAAAAATTTACCTTGTTCGGTAGCATACTTATTGTGACGTCATATTTACTTGTTAATATTTACCTTGTTCAGTATAAGCCTTGATTCCCCATGTTGCATCATTGTCTTGTTTAGAAAGTGTCACAGTCTCCCCGACGTTTGTGTTGCCCATGTCTTCCATGTAGTAATTATTCTTAAAAGATGCCCCTCCTTTTGTATAAGCCACCAGTATGTCCAAATCACTGCAGTACCTGATAATCAGAAGATAGTCAATGTTGGATTTGTTTTGGTTTGTTTTGTTTCACGCTCAATTCAATTCATTGCAATTTATTCCAAAATGCAACATAGCATATAGGATTACAAGACAAATACAGCAATTCATACAGACAAAATGGCGGAGAACCTGGTCGAATCAATTCTGACTATTCATAAAATACATGTGATCTGTCTATAATATGCTTATTACAATCAGGCTTTGTTGGCTTCATATACATATCTGGCGAACTTACGAATTACGAATAGCATCGACACATAGTTACTGAACGTCATTTTAACACCAATGGTTATTTAAGAACGTGCCAGATTTTGGAGGAGGAAGAAAACCGGAATACCCAGAGAAAAACCATCGGCTTATGGTCAGAGACACCTTAACCACAAGACCACAGCGGCCCCCTATGTTCACATACATTAAAACCTCTATATTTTATAGACAGTAAAACCTCAATATAATGTCATCCGAGTTCCTTTTATTTATTCGACAAAACTAAACATATTGCTTTATATAGAAATATGATGAACCTCATTCATAAAAAAACATATATAACAAACAATATGAAGACTTTACTTCATTTGGAAATTGTAGTTTAAGATATAGGAAGTGAGAACTTTGCAGTTTCTATATGTAGCAAAACCTTCAAATTGTAATTACGAATAGGAAGCATAAAGAAATATCCTTAACACGTGCTGGGACTCGAGTTACAGCTCCCTAGGCACGCATCGAAAAAATACATAATTCCCGTTCTCCCTATGTAATAGCAATATAAAGATTTTTTTTCTGTATAAAGAATGGGCCGGTTGGTTTTACCAGCCGATCCGGTATCCAGGCTCCACGATGATCTGCTCTGCTTCCGGAATATCAAAAACCAATAATTCTCCCTTTTCCTCGCCGCCGGGAGGGTTCACCGATGCTACAATATTTAAAACAAGATTTTGTAGTTAATATTCTTTTTTTTTCTAGTTTGTAAATTTCTTATTGCAATTATCTATAATGACCTCTGTATAACAAAATGCAATTAATGTAGGATCAAAATATAACGCCCATTATTTACATGTATATATACATTCCTCGATATAATTTCAATTAGTCATATACATGTATTAAAACATCGATATAATGCCCATTATTTATATACAAAATCATCGATATAACGCCCATTATTTATGTATAAAATTATCGATATAACGCACATTATTTATATATAAAACCCTCTATACAATTTCAATTAGTTATATACATGTATAAAAACATCGATATAACGCCCATTATTGATATATAAAATCTTCGATATAACGCCCATTATTTATATATAAAATCATCGATATAACGCACATTATTTATATATAAAATTATCGATATAATACCCATTATTTATATATAAAACCATCGATATAATTTAATTAGTTATATAGATGAATGAAACCCTCGATTTAACGCCCATTATTTATATATAAAATCATCGATATAATGCCCATTATTGATATATAAAATATTCGATATAATGCCCATTATTTATATATAAAATCATCGATATAATTCAATTAGTTATATACATGTATGAAATCCTCGATTTAACGCCCATTATTTATATATAAAATCATCGATATACTGCTGCACGTTTATATACAGAAGTCCTCATATAATTATTGTAGACAGTATTTTATTTAATTCAAAGACATTGCATACCAAAATACAACATATCAGTCCATAATTTGCAAAAGGATCTGGAAACAAGCTTATAGCTTATATCAATCCATCTCCCTCAAATGTTCAGCATACATTTATGTAACATAGTGGTCAAGTCACAACAGTGCTAAGTGATTCTACAATTTATACCGGTAGTTATATAAATGAAAATATATTAAAACATAAGATGTTCATTCAATGAATGAAATGTCAAGTAAAGAACATTGGTGGAACATACATAACGCAAAGTTGTTGCGAATTATTTGAATATTTTACATTGATACAGAACTATCACATTCATAGCTTCCATTTGATTTGTTACTTGGGTTTAACTTTGATATCTATTCAGATTCCTTTTAGTCAAACCTTTTAGAATAAAGAATAAAATTCTGCACCGCACCAATAATTGTTTTATTTTCTTCGTCAGAGAAATCTTGGTGTCCTGATAACAGTATATCGGTGTTTAAGTCCATTTTGATACATGGAAGTTGTCTTCAATATATCCACACGTACAAAACGGGCTGTCAGATAAGTTTCTATTGAACAAGTACTACAATGTAAGCGAAGTCTCGTTTGTAAAATTTGCAATTTACGTTTTCCATAGTTTCTGTATGAAGGAGGGCGTGTAAGATTTATATTAAGGATTTTTTTTTAAAGTTTGTAATTGAAGGGTTATTTCTTATTTCTGAAGGTACGGAGTTCCATAATTCTACAGCTGACGGTAAGAAAGATAATTTATAATAATTTGTTTTTGTCTGAACTGATAAGAGCTGACTAGCTTGTCTGGTTCTATAATCATGAAGATCTGAGTGTAAGGAAGGTACAAAGGAACATGGATAGTTTGGTGCTTTATTGTGAAACATTTTGTGAAATTGGACAATTTTATGCTTTTTCCTTCGATCTGATTATTTTTCCCAGCATAACAATTTTGGTAGCACCTGTCACTATTCTGCCAGCCTCAATTTGAACCTGCTCTATTTTGTCTGAGATATTTTGGTAGTGCATCCCAAACAATATCGTCATATTCTAATATTTTTCTAATGAAATATATATATAGATCCCGTAGAGAGTTTCTATTAAGAACATATTTCAGTTTCCTAAGTGTACCTAAACGTTTGGAAGTTTTCTTTAAAATGTATTCAGTGTGGTCAACCAAGTCAAAACTAGAGGACAAGTATACACCCAGATGCTTATGAGACGTTTCATTGGATACGACTGTATTATTCATTAACACTGGCGGATGAATTGGTCTAGTATGTTTTTTGCTTACAAGTAGAGACTCTGTTTTAGTTTGATTGAATGTGACTAGCCAATCATTTGCCCAAATTATTTATCAGTTGGTTAGTTGTAATAGGAATGTCAACTACCATATAAATAAATGGTAGTATCATCCAAAGAGTTTAATTGTACTGTCAATGTCACTAACAATATCATTGATATAAACGAGGAAGAGAAGAGGACCTAAAATTGATCCCTGGGAAACTCCTGCTTTAATTTCCTTTTATTGAGATGAGTTCCCGTTAATTACCTCACGCTGTTGTCTGTTTGAAAGATTTTTTTTAAAATTCCCGTCTTTTCCATTTTGTTAAGTAAGCCTTTATGCCAAACCCTGTCAAATGTTTCACTAAAATCGCAAAATATAACCATTATTTCTTTCTCGTTATCAATAGCCTTACTAATATCGTTCGCAATAATTACCAATTGGTTTACAGCAGAGTCCACAGGGAGGGAACCATATTGTGACTTACTGAAGAAGTTTGTTCTGTGCAAAACGTTGTTGGTCTATAAATTGTGACACTGGTCTATAAATTGTGACATTGCTTTTGTCGCCTTTGTTAAAGATTGGAATAATATTTGCAAATTTCCATTCATCTGGGTAATAAAAGGAATGTAAGGATTTGTTGAACAATCGACATAGTGGACGAGACAGTTCATTTGCACCTTCAATCAGTAATCTTGCACTTATTATATAATCTTATATATTACAAAAATACCCTCGTTTATGGATATAAAACCTTGATAACTTGCCTCCTTAGATCATCCAGTAGAGCCTTGTCAGTATGTGTTTGACTTCCAAAAAAGAAATATAACTCTTGAGATTAAAGAGATATACATACTTGACTATTATTTGACCCTTCAAGTTTCTGAGAAAAATGATTTCACTTCGGAGATTGCTCAAAACCACGGCTCAAATGGATGCCCTGCTCGGATGTATATGGTATTTTTTTTGTAGAACTCACTAGATTTTTATGCAGTTGACCTTGGTATAATGCACCTCCCGTATTTATATATAATAGCAAAACTTCGATATAACACTGATACGCCGTAAACGTTAATACCTTGTATATGACATCTCGTTTATCAACAGAAACCTCAATACAATGTCCTTCGTTTATAAAATTAAACCTCGATATAACGCCTTCAATTTTTATACAGCTAACATTCATATACATTGTAATGTTCCCCGTATGGTAAAACTTTAATATGATCTCCTTTTTTTTAAATAGTAAAACATTGATATTTGATACCAATCTCCATCTGCTGTGAAACATTGCTATATATACATAGTACTAAATGATGTTTTTATCAACATAAATCCTTACATGAGACCTTTAGTTTATCCCAACATAAACCCTTACATGAGACCTTTAGTTTATCCCAACATAAACCCTTACATGAGACCTTTAGTTTATCCCTACATAAACCCTTACATGAGACCTTTAGTTTATCCCAACATAAACCCTTACATGAGACCTTTAGTTTATCCCAACATAAACCCTTACATGAGACCTTTAGTTTATCCTAACATAAACCCTTACATGAGACCTTTAGTTTATCCCAACATAAACCCTAACATGAGACCTTTAGTTTATCCTAACATAAACCCTTACATGAGACCTTTAGTTTATCCCAACATAAACCCTAACATGAGACCTTTAGTTTATCCCAACATAAACCCTTACACGAGACCTTTAGTTTATCCCAACATAAACCCTTACATGAGACCTTTAGTTTATCCTAACATAAACCCTTACATGAGACCTTTAGTTTATCCCAACATAAACCCTAACATGAGACCTTTAGTTTATCCCAACATAAACCCTTACACGAGACCTTTAGTTTATCCCAACATAAATCCTTACATCAGACCTTTAGTTTATCCCAACATAAATCCTTACATCAGACCTTTAGTTTATCCCAACATAAACCCTTACATGAGACCTTTAGTTTATCCCAACATATTTCGACATAAGCCATTACATGAGACATTTAGCTTATTTCGACATAAACCCTTACCCAAGACTTTTATTTTATCCCACCACAAACCCTTACATCAGACCTTTAGTTTATCCCAACATAAACCCTAACATGAGACCTTTAGTTTATCCTAACATAAATCCTTACATCAGACCTTTAGTTTATCCCAACATATTTCGACATAAGCCATTACATGATACATTTAGCTTATTTCGACATAAACCCTTACCCAAGACTTTTATTTTATCCCACCACAAACCCTTACATCAGACCTACTGTTTTTCTTTTAAATAAAACTCTCGTAAACTACTCCTTGTTTTATTATATTTCCTGTTATTTGACTGAGAACATTCTCAAAAGCATAAGCTAATGCTTAAAAGTTTCCGTTAAGTTGTACGATGCCTAAATAATCATATTCATTGACCTATGACCCGGACGTTCAAAATAAAGAATGAAAGCTCCCATAAAGATGGTCTTTGCCTATACGTGTATATATTCACTAACCTATGACCCGGACGATTAGAAGGGCGTGGCCTATATTCATCCATTAACCTATGACCCGGACGTTTAGATGGACGTTGACTATATGTTTATTGACTAACCTATATTCCGGACGTTTTTGCCGACAAGCCTCTCATCATCGCCACCGACAGATTTCCACACCATGAGCTCAATCGTACCAGTATATCCGGCTAGTATTTCCCAGGCAGTGATTACCCCGCAGCATTGGAATGTGTACAAGGACTCACGAACTACGTACCCTCGAGCTGGTAATGACAAACGTAATCTTAAATATATAACATCGAAAATAAATCGTATTCTCGTATTCCTTAAAATATCTTAATATCATATAACATTTCTTCTTTTCTTCTTATATGCTTTAAAAAACGCATCTATGACGCTTTCGAAGCTTTGGCGGAAATTCTCTAAATGCATTGCATGATTAGTAAGCTAGGGGCTTGTCAAATATATGTTTTCTTCTTGAATAGGAGACTGGTATGATATACACTAGATTACTTACCTCTTTTGTTTTCCACTTTCTGGTCTTTATGTATCAGGTCGGTGAAGCCAGTTGAATTGTAGATGCCCCCACATGACAAAGCAGACGTCACTGTAATAGATACTTTCTCAAAAAAGTTCAACCAAGAGTTTTTCTTTGTTTAGATATTACTTGCTGTGACGCAACAACAAAATTGCTGACGTAACTGCTTTCCGTGAAAATGTTTACAAATGAAATCTAAGTGTTTTGTGAATCCGAAAATAAATATATGTCCTTGATATGATATCAAAGTCAAAATTGTTCTTATTTAAATGGCGCCTGTGGTCGGTTGATATAGAGTTCAACGATTACTCGATCAAGCAAACATTGACTTCCATTGATAGTTTTATGTATTTGTCCACTTGAACATATGCGATATAATGTAAAATTTAAAACTTTGTTTTAAAACAATTACGAAACAATTGATATCAAGTGATATTAATCGTTGCTGTGGGCCGGGATGGAAGAAAGCGTGAGGGAGGGAAACTAGAGTACCCGGTAATACCTTTGCATGTCCGATCGGGGAATCCAACCCGCCGCCCAGGTGAAGGCGAGTGTGTTACCACTGTACCACCCGACCACGCCATGTGTGATATAAGGAATGTTTTCACTAAGCATCAATAAATTACTATTCAAATATATGGCTACGATGCTACTCTCCAAATCAATGTGTAGCTTTATACATGCGGGTAAATGAAATGCACCACGTGGTCATTATGACCTAATATTTGTTGCCATTTGATTAGCATTTAATATATGAATGATATATTGATAAAATATAAACACTCAGAGCCCGCCAAACCTTGCATATCATACACAAATACTCAGAGCCCATCAAACCTTGGATCATACATAAACACTCACCTAATCATACAAGATAATGTATGCTTGTTATACGAATGTGTCTTTATATCAATAATATGTACGAAAGGCGACGGGTTTCGTCAGTCTCAAGAGTACTGTTAACCTCTTTGGATATCGAAGTAATTCAAAATGTGATTTCAACTATCATATTTTATTAACTGCATGTGCATTTATCAATATGATTAATTAAACATGTCCCAGATTTGTGATATATTAAAGTCATACTATAAATGTACATATACCACGTAGTTAGCTAGCAGGCCATACCATGAACGTCCAGCTCATTTATTTAATAGTGTTTTGATATAAAATGGATTCCAAAGACAGCTTTTTCTCTCATATCTCGCCATGTTGGATAGAGTTTGCCCATGTAAGATAGCTATGTAAGATAAATCTATCTTACATAGCATTTCACGCGCGCGGATTAATCTGCGTTCAAGGGGGACAACTCTCACAACGTCGTCTGCTTGTGTTCACATCCGACAGTCCTTATCGTCGGTGTCGGTTTTGAAACGTTGGACTTAACTATAAAAATACATACATTCTTAGATAAATATATATCATATCAGCAGTAAATCAATAGGGCTACACGGTTAAACGATTAGACATTTCATCTGACTTGCCTACCCGACAGATTTGTCATTTGTCATTAAAAACATGTAAACACACACAATCACCTGGCAATGACAGGAAGTAAAATAAAAGCCATACATAAAAAAATATAAAAAAGAAAATGTCAAACGTCACAACCTATGAAATGGTTCCGTTTGCGTCAGCAGGGGGCCCTGGAATTTGTTTACTCTACGGTACTGTCAGTAACTGTTAGGCCTACTCAGTAACCTGTGTATTTGGAAGTTGGGAATTGGCTCTTAAATGAACGAACATTCGGTAAAAATGACACCCCTCGATGTTCATATAAAAAATATTTATTTCAATTGTAACTCAGAGTCTATATTTGTGTAGAGTAACCATGAAAACTAACTGCCATCCTAGCCTTTCAATATGATCATCGTTAGCCTATCGACTGACCTACCTTCGTCATTCCATCAAGACAACCGGTTAAACACATATAATCCTATGTCACAGAAAAGATCGAATACTCGTATAGAGTCACTGTTCGCTGGTTCACACACGAAGTTGCCAAAATCACAGTGAATTTAAAATTACCAGCCACGAAACATCGCCGCGTCATGGCGATCGAGATCGACATCACTCTCATTGAACTATGAATGGAATTCCAATGACAGTCGTGACGTCATGCAGTGACGTAGTATTTTATAAAAAAAAATGACTTGACATTTAAAAGTACAGTGTGTTCTGTGAAATGATTAAATATGTCGAGGTGCAAATCAAATTATATGTGAAGTTGGGAAACTCATTTCAGCGTTGGCTTTCAGTATTGTTGATAGAACTTCTTTTTCTCGGATGTTGACAATTTGATCACGGCCACGTAAAAGTCGGTCAAGTTACGGTAATTTTTATCGGCGAATTGTTCATTCGTTCATCACTTAACCACAAAATGAATGAAATTTGTGTGCAAACCATGTTTGCCAAAAATAGGGTATGATCTTTCAGAATATCACAAGTATATTTAGTAAAAACGTCAAATAAAGAAATTAAAAAATTGAAGAAAATGGATGGCTGAGGGACACTTTCGCCAGAAATTCGGTAATGATATGAGAGAAAAAGACTCTTTCATTATGTGTGTATGTAGGATAGGGATATTCCACCCTCGGGATCACAAAATGTGGTAAAACCCTCGGCAAGCCTCGGGTTTCACCACATTTTGTGACCCCTCGGGTGGAATGTCCCTATCCTACATATACACATATGAAAGAGTCTTATACTATTATGAATAAGATGTGCCGACCGCTGTGCTACGATATGGTATTTCAGTAAAATAGCGACCCTAAAGTTGACACCAGTAGGTACCGTCTTTATAAGGCCCTATTGTGCTGAAATGACACTGAACAAAAGCAAGGACTCCAGTAAATAAAACTGCTTTACTTAGTGTCTATGTATTGTTAACGGACGAATTATCGTGTTGTGTTCTTTTGGCATGAAATTTCAGTGGGATAGCACTTTAAATTGGTTTCACTCCCGCGCTATCTTAAGATAAATATAAACTGGTATATTGCATACATATGTACAAATACGACCAACTATGCCAGAAAAGACACATTATAATCGACACGTGCGATATGGTGACATTTTTTGTAGCCGAAATAATTGTGTAGCGTTTGCGAACACCACAAAAATAAATATGCATGTATTTATGAAGTTTAAATTTAAAATATGAATACCAAAATGTATATCATGATAAAAATCAATAGAATTACAGAGTATATTATAAACAAGTAGCCTAATTACAGATATACTGTGATTGTACGTCATTTGACGCATTCAAATTTTTGCGCGAACCAAATTAAAACAGATTAGCGGAATAATGAATTAGTGCATCAACAGTGATTGCCATATAAATCTATAAGGATTAGCACAGTCATAATTAAGCGAAATACATTCAAGGCGAAAATCGTTAAAATAAGATTACCGCTAAAATATGTAAGTTTACAGTATTCTAAAACAAAAGACCAAATACTCCGGAATTATATGTTGTTGTTGTTGTGTTTTTTTTTGTTTTTGTTCTGCGACGATGTCCAATGTTTCAATTTAATCCAGCAGGTCTCTTCAATGATGTGACAACAAAAGCCAACAATTGGCAAAAAGTCAATATTAATACAGCGTACGGAAATTATTATAATACCAACAAGACCATTGCAGCGAAATACAAATGACTAATAATTTCAATCTGCATCTGATGAAACAACTGTGTGGTCATTTTACATAGGTACTATAAATCGGCAAAAATTCCGGACTATCACAAGGAGACTTAACACTAACATACCGCAGCCTCCCAAAACACACATTCGCACTCGCCACACGTGCATGCATGTTTCATGCACGGGAGGCCGTCCTTAAATGACCTTAGCTGTTAAACAAAATAAACCAAACCAGACCAACATTACATAGGTAATACGTCAACTTTATCTGTTTAGATATATCTGGTTAAATGTCATCGGGATGTTTTATAGCTTTAATAATAAAACTGCACGAGGAGTTTTTCCTGACAAAAACGGCAGACGCTAGATCGCGCGCGCATGAACGTATGCATGCACAGAAAAATATATAAAGTTTTCAAGATTAAAATTGCATGAGAAAAATGACCGGATTGTCGACGAACAAAACAACAGAGAATACCGACAAAGCATCAAATGTAATTCGAACTCAAAATCAATGGCAAAACAGGAACAAAAATTATAGATTCACATGGAAACTCTTGTATGTTACGAAAGGGAGTGCGTCTTCTGGTTCATCGGCAACACCCGTCATACAAATCTAGGTGATAACCGGGTTTATTAACAATCACAAGATGAAAAATGGGCCAAAGTCACCTCTTCCCAGAGTAATATCTTATATAATCATTAAAGTAGTTTTAGAATTCGCCAATTTATAACTTTCTGGAAGGGAAACAGGTTTCAGCTCCAGACGTGTATTCGACTGAGGATATAATCACATTTCCATTTAATATGGCGGTAACAAAAGTTCTGTAAACAAGTTACAGTTAAAATCACCATTTCAAAGTACATTGTCCATTTTGTTTTCTCAATGGTACATTTTGGACGTTCAAAACAGTCATAGGACTATGGAAACATTCAATTATCATCTCAATTTTAGACCGAGAAGAAATTAGATTTATGCGAGTTGTTTTTATAGCTGGATGGGTACAATTTTACAATATACCGTGTATCGTTACAGCCCAATATCATATATATATAAAGTGATCGGGAATAACAACAAAAAGATGATGGAGACAGTCACAATGGGCAGAGGGAGGTTAATCGCACGTGCAAGAAGTAATAAGGAAACGCGATATAGAGCAAAGCTCGAACGAAAGTGAAATGTATTTCAAAAAAAAAAAAAAAAAATCATTTAAAACGGAAAAGATAAAATATAATGAAATTTATGAAATACATTTTGTAAATCGATTTTTTGAATGAGCCGCAAGATTCGTAATGTCATAATGGGATATGTATTATTTGTAGATACCTTGCCTGTGGGCCCCATCAGCATCAATATCGGTAGTAATAACACGACCTCCTTCATTCTGATATTCGACGTCCACTTTCCTCAAACATTTAAATATCTGTTATGACACACCGACGTCCACATATTGTGATTATGACATTTTGCGGTTTTACCAAGTCTAAACGATTTCTGCTGTAATCTACTATTTTAGTGTAGAGGAATTTACCGTTTAAATTCAATCGAATCTGATTGGCTGTATCCTCGTCGAACCCACGGCGGAGAAATGGTTATGCATGTAAATGGTATAGCGTTAGAGAAACAGGGTTACTGACAGACTATAGAACATTTTCAACTTATTTTACCACTCAACCCGGAAAGAGGAAATCAGTTATTTCACGCGAAAACTTACTCGGAGGTATAGTCAGTTGTCGTGTTTGGATTTTATTTCGTCGATATTTTGTTAGGTGATTGAATTGCTGTGAATACACATATGCCCAAATTTATGCAAGTTGGCTAGGCCTATAATGTTATACCTAGTCTGTGCCTTGGAAGGCTTTATATAAGATAATGTATAGACGACAAGTTTGAAGATCAATCTCAATTGCAGCTTAAATGAATCAAACAAACTTCCATCGTGGTTTCATGGCTGAGAAACAATTCATATTCTTAATCTTTATGCTGCTTGCTGCAAACAAAAGATTTAAAAAAGAAGAAAAGGAAACAAAAGCAAGAATAACTTTAAAGAAAGAAAGAAAGAACAATAACAGGAAATGAAGAGGGTGACACAAAACAAAAGGAATAACGTCAGAAAAACTGAGTTGCGCTTTCTTTAACAGGCGTGGTGGTAAGCGTCATGGCATCTTAAATCTTACATGATATTTCAAACATTATGACATTGAAATTACACCGAAAATCGGATTTGACCAATTTTCCCTGAAGTAAATTGAATAATAAAGTTAACGCATACAATTCGCGGGTGTGTTTGTTCGATTTGCTGTCAAATCAGGGTTTTAATTATTACGATTGCAATTTCGGTGGATTTATTTACCAGAAGTCAAATTGACCTCTTAGCACGCTCTTTAGACAACATTATTCTCATAGAGACAATGGTATGTACATAATAGGTTATTTTCAGCTCATCCGTACATATATCTTCTTTATACAGCGAGCACAAATATCACATCGAACAAATAAACCATATTTTGGTATCTTGATATTTTGCGGCGGTGTTGTACCCACCCGAAAGAAACTGCTTCATTATACATGCGTCACAGTTTACAGACCGTGAGATGTCCTCATATACCCTAACAGACGAGCTCAATATGAAATCGTGCCCAATCAGCTTCAACATATGCATCTATATTGTATCGTTCCAGCCTAATATGCATGATATAAAATCAGTTTTAAATCGTTGAATAAAACACTTTGTGCATTATACAGTAGGGCAGCTTTTATTTAAATTGTAATCCTTAATTATTTCGATGTGGTAATAACTTTTGGAAGTTTCAAGCTGGGCATGCCTCTATTGGTTCTATACAAACTTTACCCCAGATGACTTGCTTGTGACAGTTCACGGACATTTAGTCCTGTCGGGTAACAAAAGTTCAGTTCAGCGGTTGTTTTCTTTGTATTTCATTCGTCTATTGTTAATACATTCTCCATATCACATATGCATTACTTCGAAGTGGTATTCTAAACAGGATCATTCTAGTTGCTTGACTCCGGCGATATCAGTTGCTATCACTAATAACGGTCTATTGTCGTTTAATTGGTAAATTAAAAGGATAAAGCCGTAAGTGCTATGATCCTGGCAGGTCACACTGTGTCACAGTGAACACAGAAAACGGACATCTATTTAATTATAATAATGAAAATATTTACAAGTATCTGATGTTACCATCACGATACAACACTATTTCTTTAGGAATAAGACAAAAGCCCATGAAATTACCGATATATTCATTGTACGAAAACAGGACGTCGTTAAATCTTGATCCCCAATCTAATTCGGGAAATAAATGATAAACATCACAAAACACCTCCCAACAATTCGCACTCGTGAAAAATATCAAAATATTAGCCCCACTCGTGAAATATATTTGGTATTACTGAAGACACTGTTAGATATCCTCTATATATTGCAAAACAATTATCAATAATAACGGTTATCCTATGAGATGAAAGTGGAAATGTTACATTTGCGGCTTATATACATAAAAAAGTTGTTTTAGGCCCATTGCCTAAACCTACCCCAACACCCTTCACACACACCCCATCTCATTCCTTCACTTTGTAAACTATTGGTTTTGTTTGAAGGAAGGAAATGAAAAACACGTATTTAAGTTAAACAGGGTAAGTATTCAGTCTTTACTGTTGGTATAAGCCAATTTATAGAACATAATTTGCTACGCTGGAGGGAAAGCTGTTGACATTGTATTTTATATTTCCTCTTTAACGAATGACTGTAATTCACATCAATAGCCATAAGCGGTCTACTAACCTTACGTGACATTTCAAAATAAATAATAACAGGTACTATTGCAAACTACAGTAATATATGCCGCCGAGGCAGCATTTATTTTTGGGGTGCACACAGAGTCATTCAGGATTAAAATTGAAGATCAACATTGCATTATTTTGTCATTTCCCATTCAGAAAGAACCGACCAAGTTTTAATAGAGTCGTTTAGATAAGGTAAACATCTACACCGTCAAAATCAGTTTATATTTGTTAATGTAAATCCAAACATGTCACTTAGATTGATGCATGAAAAGAACATGGTAATTTAATGACTAAACATTTACAATGAGTGTCTATAAACAATATCCCTACAGGTCTCGCTATATACAAAACGTAAGCAATCGCTTTAACTCCTAGATAACCTTGAAAGGCTCTAACAATATATTGTATTCTGCTAAGAGGACATTGCAGAAACCAGAATTGATCGGCTGTCTATACTGTAAACGTACCTCATTTGACCTTCTCTTTAAGCGCAAAACCAAATTTAAACAGATAAGTGGAAAGACGAATTAGCGCAGTAGCATCAATTACACCTAGCGCAGTCACAATTTAGCGGAATGCTTCAGCGCTAAAAATCACTAAAATAGGAATATCGCTAAAATATGTAGGTTAACAAAAACTTTGCAAAACTTTTTTTCGGACATTAATCTTGTAATTCCTTTAGAATCTTCCCTTCTGTGCTTTGTTTCTCCCTTATTTTGTCGTCTTGATACCTGGCCTCATACAGCCATGGTTGTTGCTATAGGTTTAACTCCATTTGAAACAAACAAAAATTTCGCAATCAAATCTAAAATATTTCGTAGAAAAATGTTCTGATTTCCTTTGATACTACGTTTCAATTCTTGTGTGTTTGGTAAGTGTTCGAATGCGGATGGCCATTACCTCTTTTCCATAAAACATTAGTCATCTATTCAATGATGAATGTCGGAGAGGTTGGAAAAAGCTTCACTTCAAAAAAGTAAGCTTGACTATAAAGAACAGACAGTACAAAGACTTTTTATTTAAGCTGTCTTAGAGAAAAACAGTTGAGAAATTAAAAAGTGAAAACATATACAAAAAGACAGATATTTAGCATGAACATTTTATCATAGAAATGTATGATGAGCATTTTTCATTGATATTCAAAGTGATCATTTTTAAGAGAAATTCATGGAGATTTATGATGAAAACTTTTTCAAAGTGATGTATGAGGAAATGCTTTCATTGCTATTTATGCTGGACACAACCTCATCTTTATACAGATCAATAACGAACTCTCCTAGAGGCGTGTGATGAATAGTGTTCATACAGATTTATCACCAACACCTTTACATAGAGACGATTAATGATGGTCATCTTTTTTATACTCAACATCCTTTCATACGGATTGATGATTAACATCTTTTCATAGAGATTTGTGATGGACATCTTTTTACAAAGACTTGTAATGATCATTTGTTATAGAGATGCTTTCTAATGAACGATTTTCATAAACATTTATGATGAACATCTTTTCACAGGGATTAAAGACGGAAAACTTTTTATAAAGAATCATGCTGAATATCCTATCAGGGATTGATGAACTTTTTTCATAGGGAACATCTTTAACATCTTTTCAAAGAAATGTATGATTAACACCTTTCCATAGGGATATATAACGAAGATTTTTCATAGAGAATACTAATGAACATCTTTTCAAAGGGCCATATCAAGTCCAGAACTACATGTATCTGTAGTTGATGGCACGTTCACTTGCGTTTCCTCCTTTTTTATTCGTGTCTAACTAGACATATCTTCAAGTAAGATTGTTGTCTTTGTGAATGGGCGATGCTAAAGAATTTGTACCGTGAAGTCAAATATAAGACTGCTTGTCCACAAAAATTGAAATAAATATTAAAATGCAATATTCCCGATACAGAAATGTTTAATGTTTGTTTAAAGAAGGGAAGAGTGTCTGTTTTCTATGTCATTATTTGGCGTATCTTAAGGCGTACAGAAATATGTTTCCATAGGTCGTTTTGCGGTTTACAAGCTACGTTGGTAAAAAGGAATTGAAATCTGTTAAGAATTTGAACTTGTATACAAAAAACACTTCCATGTCATGGAAAGTTATAATAATCTACTCAAGTTTCCAGATCACGGAACGGTTTTCGAACATTAAACGTATTCCTTAGTGTGTTTGAAACAGTTAGGTACATATAGCATACACTCTACATCATTAAGTCACCTTGTCATAATAATATAGAGTATAACTATTTACTTGTACGAAGGTGGCCACGACACAATAATCTAGAATGTTACTCAGAAAATGATAAAATCACTTTAAATTCAGAACATGACAGTTATGGAATATGTTATCTGTATGTGTAAGATTCATAACAGTCAAGGACTGGCATTCTGTAAGGAGATCTTCCTGAAGACGACGCGTGTAAAGGTTTTCGAATATAAGTTTTATCAAAAGTGTGTAAAACAATATGAACGAGATATTATTCCCGAAACAAATTCTTCTATTAGACTACATCACCTTTCGTATGGAATAAACGTCAGAAATACAATATGATTTTACGTTATTCTTATCATACCGCTATAATCCTTCAATCTTTGAATCATAAATATGTAAGTTACCAAGAATATGTATTTTCAAAGAGGAAGTCATGGAGATCCAAATAGGCCAAAATAAATGTAAAAACATATCCCAAGTTTTTCGATATTATGATGACCTTAATGATAATCCATTAATATTCTGCAGGGTTTTAACATTGTGGTGTTTAGGCTGGCTATCCATGTGTTTGTTCTATATAGACTTTACCTTAGATGACTTACCTCTTACATTTCACCGATATTTAACCCTGTCGGGTAACAAAAGTTCAGTTCAGTGTTTGTTGTATTTGTATTTCATTCATCTATTGTTAATACATTCTCCATATCACATTCACATTCCTTTAAAGCTGGTTTCTAATCAGGATCGTTCTAGTTATTGACTCTATATCAGCTGCAATCACTCAAAACACTTTATTTGATTGTTATAGTAATAGGATAAATTAGTTGGAATTGAATCCCAGCAGGTCATACTGTATCATAGTGTACTCATGATATGCGTATAGCTTTTATTTGTTTATTTTTATTTATTTTCATTCATTTATTTTATTTTAGTTTATATTTGTTTTTGTTTGTTTTTTTTTTTTTTTTTTTTAATTTACATTTTGATTGCAAAATAATTATGTATATGATGTTGCTGTCATGTAAAAATACACTAAGAACACAAAGAAACGCAATTTAGAAGAAATATAAAATTGTCATTAAATGTAATAATGATGTAATTGACTGACAGTACTCTTGTCTAATTTCAGCTTTTCCCGATAGTCCGTGCAAACGCTGCAGCTCATTTTGGAGAACACAACATTAATGGACAAGAACGCTAATCAATTTTAAGAGGGGTACCCTATGGTCATCATCATCAAATTAAACTTTCTTTGTCGCCAATAGATGAAATTAAGCGCAAATTTGGTTTTTACTCAGTAGCATTAAACCTCACTTCGCATGTGACTTTGAGCGACTGAATGAATGGAAATTCAAACAGAGTTTACGATTTTAATGTGAACTGTGAGTTGCATCCAATCAATCCCAATGCATGACACTTAACCCAACTAGTTGCAATCGTCCATATGTCAGCGTCAGATTTTATCCGCAAACCTTCTCCTACAGATTTCATCAAATCTTTCAAACATTAAGGATGTAGGCATCACACACTGAAGGCGTGTACCTCCAATTATTTTATGACAATAATTTACTTGCTTAATGTTCTTCGTTTATGTCAACACATCAGGGAACTACAAGGTTTCTCCACTGGCTCCTGGCTGTTCTGTTCGCCCTATTGTGTCCCAGTTGTATCTTGACTCCTACATTCTGCCTCTACTGTTCTCTTTCGTGGCCCTCTCAGTCTAGCAGGGGTTTTCTTTCCAAGTGATTCCCAAAACTATCTTCTTTAATTACCAATACATGCATTATGCGCTTCATCTGCATGTTTATGTATCCTATACCTGCTTGTGACTGATCCCATGTTGCCAACTCACTCCTAGAATCGATCTCAAACACCTTCTTTTAAACCCTCTAAGCCTGCTTTGATCTCCGTTTGAATCTTGACTTCTTCCTTTACTTCACCTTTGATATTAACTACACTCCTTCCAAGATAGTAGTATCTCGTCATTCTCTAGATCAACTCCATCTATGCTGATTTAACTGGTGTGTTTGCTGTTCATCCTTATTAATTATCTTTGGCTACCTTTGGCTACCTCTGGTCAATTTCAAAGCCAATCTTTCTGTCCTTTTCCTTCAACTCGATTATCGTCTCTTGTATCTGCTGTTTGCATGTGAGACTGATGCCATCCGCGAAGTTGAAATCTTCGAAACGGAGGTAAATGTCCAATGAATTATACGAGGCTCCTCTGTTTTATGTCGCATCAATCAACCAATAAAAAGAAGGAGCATAACTATCGCAGTTATTACCTATTTTATTCAGATTATACACTGTCAGGACAATTCCGTCTACAGTTAACATCAAAACGTTTTGAAACATTATTGATGTAGTCAGCATACACTTTAGTTGTGCACCTGAGCTTACGGATTTGTTTGTTAAACCATTTTTGTGATATTTATAACATTTTCTTATGTTTGAAGATAGACACTTAAATAATTTCTAGGCATTGCCTGGTGAGGTATACAGGGAAGGTAGAATGCTCGCCAAAGATAGAAATACGTTAGATTTCCGTCATTACGGTGCGAAAAGAAGTAACTAAAGATATGTTTTTCGCCTTTTCGGGGCGAAAAGTCGAAAAGACAAAATGGCACAAATCAGCCACTGTATAGAAAAAGGTGTTGGTTCAATTTCAGGTTCGTGACTATCCCATGACTTCCATATAAAACGTTGCTCATTTCCTGCTTGAATTACTTTATCGTACATAATATTCCCCTCGAAGTACACCAATTTCCAGACATGCAAACATTATTATCGTGTCAAATAGATGAAAGAGTCCATCGGCATTCAGAAATACCAAAATGTTTTGTTATATCAATAAAATACCGTATACAAAAACAAATAATGAAATATTTAGATATTTAGTTTGCTACTTTGTATTTGATTTCCTGATATATGGAGTCTTTTATACGCACTGAGCATTGAAAATTTGCTAGGTCTCGGAGCAAATGTACTCATTATGTATGGTTTGAGTATCAAAGACGAAACTTGTGCCCAGTCCCTTTGTATCTTAAGTTACAAATAAAGATAAGTTTAATTCATATGCTATTTCTGTTTAAATATGATGAGTAGTGAAAAATATTTATTCTATAAAGTTGATTTTTGAATTTCATTTTTCATATCAAATGTTTGTGATAAGGCTGGTCATATTCTATGTATATTTAACACAATGCTACTAACTATGCACTTGTTCAATATTAGTGTTACTAAGGTTATGTAAGAGTTGAAATCACACATTTAATGAGTTCTATATTTGTACAAGATTAAATAAAAGTCCGCGGCTGAAGAAACTATCCGGTTTCTGCATATGTTAATTAAAAAGCACCATGATCAATTCAAACAATGACCTTTAAGAAGTATTCACGTTTTGACAAATGATTTAGGTATGAGGTCAAAATATCACTTAGACATTATATTGCACAATTTGGGTCCCGATTATATTATATGTTTAGACTTTAAACTCATAGATTTTAAATCGCATTCTATTTAATTTTTTTTTCTTCTAGAGTATCACATAAGAATGAACTATTTTGAACTTAAATAGACTAAAGAAATGTCCAGTATTATTGATAAAATTTGCAAGATATTCTTTCTTTTAACAATTGAAGGATATGTTCTATGTTTTTTTCAAGTCATTGGTAAGCTTGTTATGTAAACATTCACGATAGAAATATATAGTATATGTAACAAAAATACCACCACCACCACCACCACCACCACCACCACCACTACTGATCTGATTGGCGAAAGCACGGTAGAGAAATGAATATGCATAAAAATAGTAAAGCATTAAAGAAAGCTTATAATTGTGTGTAGAAGGTAAATTATTTTGATCCGCTGGGAACATTTAAGCTTGAAATTACCACATAATTTAAAGGCTATTGAAATCATGAGTACACATGAACCCTAATTCACGTACTTACATGTACATCCCATTGCACTGGCCTGATATGTACAGATATGAGATAGTGTTTATGGTGTATATAAAGATTACCAGATTTCTCAATTGTATCGTTACTTAACCATCGACAGCGCTATTCGTTTTAAAGAGGAAAAACATTTCATTATGAAAAAAACATAATTAAGAAAGAAAGAAAATCTGGAATAAGGAATGTGACATGAAAATAAAAGGATTCACAACTTCAGGATCTAAAAGGCATTGAAACAAAAGCAATAACTATTTTGTTTTGATTTTCTTTAAACTACGGACTGAAAATCTGTCTCCTTTCAGGATTTTGGAAAAGATAGTCATGTGACCATAACGTTTTAAACACGTACATACCCTGTAACATTATGTAGCGAGAAAACAATCATGTCATTGTGTTTGTTGCGTGTTATATACTCTTTTTTATGTGATACCAATCAGCTTTCATATATCATATACGTGCATCAAAGATTACAGAGTGTGAGATGTCATCATATACCCCCAAAAGACGAGTCCAGATTAAATCGTGCCATGTCATCTTCAACACAGTCGTCAATATTGTTTAACGTCAGATTAATACATCAGATCCTAAACCAATTATAAATGTTAAAGAAGATGATAAAGGCTTTTTTTCAAACAAGAAGTGGTAGCTTATATCACAATGATAATACTTTCTAATTCTGACGAAGTTTTAACTTTGTAAAGTTTCAAGCTTAGTAAACCTCTGTTTGTTTTATACAAACTTTACCTCAGATGACTTGCTTGTGACAGCTCACGGACATTTAGCCCTGTCGGGTAACAAAAGTTCAGTTCAGTGTTTGTTTTCTTTGTATTTCATTCTTCTATTGTAAATACATTCTCAATAGCACATATGCATTATTTCGAAGTGGTTTTCCAAATAGTATTTCTCTACTATATCACTCAAATAAGCCTATATCATCTGGTAGTCGATTGCTAATCAAAAAGAATAAAACGGTGTTATGATTTTAGCAGCTCACACTGGAACATTATAGACGTAATGCTGATACTTTTTTTCATTACAATGGCACAAATAATATAGTACAGTTTGCTCCTGATCGTTCTAACAAGTTATGTCATAAGACAATATCTCATTATGGCAAGCCAAGTTGTCAGTTATTCACGGAGCAACGTTGATCCAGGAATTTTCATAATCTCATAAACATATATGATATCTCATAAACATATAAGATATCTCATAAACATACAACATATAAGATATCTCATAAACATTTAACATATCTTATAAACATAATAAGATATATCATAATCATATAAGATATCTTATAAACATATAAGATATCTTATAAACATATAAGATAACCTATCTAACTTAGTAAAATACTTGATCAACATTGCTCCACGAATAAATGACACCTTTGCTTGCCATACCTCATGGATAACCTCTTGGTATACATTGTATACCTACATATTTTTGCGTGTAAAAGAAATCCCATCACGGGTACAATATGTTTTTTTTCGAGGGTTGATTGATATGTTGTGAGCCTCGTATTGAAGAAGGCACTCAAGGAAAAATGTTCTTTTTATGTCCTACTATTCTCTGACTATATAGGACCGTGTACCCAAGGACTGGTTTCATTTGGTGAGCGTATATCGACGAAGTAGCACTCAAAAGTAAACAAGACAAGCGGCTTTTGAAAAATGGACAAAATCGGTTAGGATTAGGCTGATAAATCCTGTCCTTGCCATGACTGCCATTCACGATTGTGGCTTTAAATTTATTGAGCATTCGACTTATTCACCTGATCTCGCTCCATCAGACTTTAATCTATTTTTCAAAACCGAAAACAGCTATATTTCAGGCACCCTAAACCTAGCCCTAACATTAACATGCAGTGGATGACTTTCTGAACAGCCAAGAAAAGGCTGGCAAAAGTGTATACTGCAGGGGATTATGTTGAAAAATAATACAATATGTCCGGCAAAATTCAAATCCTTCAATATGAGGCTAACAACATATCAATCAGCCCTCGTATAACTTTCAATCGCGAAAATTAATCGTCGCGAAAAGAATAGCATGTATGTAAAGCAAACATCTGCTGTATATTGACAGCAACTGTGCATCAGATGTGCAGTGCATTGTAGGCTAGTAGGACGTACGAACTACGTGCGATAATCATGGGGTCTTTATCCGAGGTATAATATATACAACATATTTCTAGAGATGATATCTTAACTCTTGTGTATGTAAAAGCTACCTAACTGTAAGTATGGCTCAATTATAAGTCTAAATTCCTTAACGTCTTAGTAATTTTACAGGTCAATTATACACCTAACGGGTAGAGAGGTCCGAAACTCCGAATTCGATGAATTAAGGGAATTTAAGATTTGGTTGGCAATTGTTTTAACGATATTTTTTGAAAGCTGACAAATAAAACAGAAAAGTCATATTAAAAAAATATGTAACCACTTGACGTTTCAAGCTTCTAAGTCGGTATTCAGATCGAATCCCGAGTGCCTTTACGTTTCGTCTTGTCTCGGAGAGTTTATTCTCAACTAAAGGGATTTCTGTTCATATTTGACATGTATATTCATTTCAAAAGAGCTAGAAATGCCTTACTTTTTAGTTTTGGTAACTTTCTGATTTAATAGTTTCGTAGCCAAAAATGCATGCAGAAAACATTTAACCTAAAACCTTTCACAACAAGTTGTAATAGAGATGTATAGGAAAGCTCATGTTGATCAATTAAACACCATTTCATTTATTATATATCTGCAAAGATATTTATCAAAGAAAGATTTTTAGCCGGCAAAAGTTTCGTTATGAGATCAAAGAAGAGTATACAAAGTATCTGCTGTTAATGCTTTCTCTGTCTCTCAACCAAGAGATGTATAGGAAAGAGATGTATAGGAAAGCTCATGTTGATCAATTAAACACCATTTCATTTATTATATATCTGCAAAGATATTTATCAAAGAAAGATTTTTAGCCGGCAAAAGTTTCGTTCATGATTATCTAAGCCTTACTGTTGGCAAAAGTCCATTTATAGAGAATTATCAACTACGCTTGAGGCAAAATTGTTGACATATCTTTTCTAAAATTTTCTATTTAACATATGATCGTGATTGACATAAATAGACATAGTGACCTAATCACCCCAACAGTATTACTGAATCAATAAAAGTATTAATACGAACTTAGCAATACAAGTACAATATAGAAGGCTGTTGTGGGATTTTGGTTCTAGTTGCACATATAGTCATTCAGGATTAAAATTGAAGATCAACATTGCATTATTTTGTCATTTCCCATTCAGAAAGAACCGACCAAGTTTTAATAGAGTCGTTTAGATAAGGTAAACATCTACACCGTCAAAATCAGTTTATATTTGTTAATGTAAATCCAAACACGTCACTGAGATTGACGCGTGAAAAGAACATGGTAATTTAATTACTAAACATTTAAGGTAAATGTGTATCGAATATGTTCCTGCAGGTCTCCCAGTATACAAAAAATAAACAATCGGGTTATGATCGAAATATCCCTGAAGGTTAACTAAATGTACAAAGTACTTTGAAGAGACCAGCCAACATTGGCGAGAACAGCCAACATGCCAACCTGCTGCCTCATATGCAACACTTGATATCTTCTTCTATCCGTTCTTTGGTATCCGATCTGTATATTTACATTTAATAATTTATTTTATTATCCTAGAAAAATATATGACACTCGTAGTTTGTAATTTCTGGTATGAAGAATCTACAACGTTTCTTAACAGTCGGAGCGAATGTACATAATGTACTTTTCTAATGTAGCTTCGTAATAAAATAGACTTTCTCTCAAGTTACACTTTTTATTTACTGCCTTAATAAACTTCTAACAGTTTACACAGTTCTGTTGATAGTTAAAGATCACTTTACTTGTGTAGTTGTATCATGCCCCCAGTCCCGTGTGTGTGCTTTGTATGACTATGACTATCAAAGGAATGTGTACGAGTGCGTATGACCTTCCGACATATACCTTTTTATATGATAGAACCAGAGGCTTTAGGGGCACAGACTGATAAACAGTGTGTAGGGTTATGTAACCATATTCATCCTTACATGACACGCCCCACATGATTCATCGGACTCGGGAATTCTCTCCCCCCTCCCCCCTCCCCCCATATGTAAACTCATCTTACGTTGTTATTTTAAAAACACAGTTTATGCACCCATCAGAAAATACAAAAAGCGTAAATACATAAAGCCATATTACACTTACAGGGAAGAGATCGGTGAATCCCTCCAAATTCAGTCAAATCACTGGCGGTGAGCTGATCGACCAGATTAATATATAAAGAATCCAAATGTGACAATGAATATCAAAACAAAAGCAACACTGATGCCATGGTTTATCTTTATTTTTAAATGCATAACATGGTCACTAAGATACTTTCCTCTAAACTTGGTTTCTCAATTTCCTGTGATGTGATTTGAATTCTAATGATTATTTTGGTAATTTCTAGCCGACATTAAAGTATAAATACAGATTAGAGAATAATATCATGTAACCCATCCCTTGGTAGCATATAGATGTTCCTTGATAAACCAAAAATTGAAATAACCACTTTTGTGCCCGACAAATATGAAAATTTTAACCGAAACATTATTTACACTTTTCATATGAATTCTAACATTTGGAGTAGGGCGCCTCGACAACTCCGATGACTACGTATATACCTAGTCGCCCTCATATCCTCGCCTGCGCGTAACTGAGGAACTAATCCCAGTCATTTTGTCTCTTAATTACTGGCAACGCTATGCAATTATTTCCATTATCTAACTACATAGCCCAAAGGTTTCGCTCGACAAACATAACTTACATGTATCTGTACCCTTTGGATATTCTAGTGCAAATTCAAAAGCTCTACAAGGCGCCATAGAAACGAGACAATTTGTCAGGGAAATGTCACGAAAGCCTGAACATGCGATTCCTTTCTTAAAGTGCTTTGAGGTTTCTCAGCACATTTCTAGTGTGAAGAGAAAATTTGTGCGCTGAAAACGGAACCTTCGGATGGCAAAAGAGATATTCCTCATACGTGATTTTAATTTGATATATAATTCAATTTGCTTGGAATATTTAATAATTTTAAAAGTTTTTCCAACAAAAAAGGAGAAACCAAGTTTAGTCCAATATACACTACAAAACTTAAACCGAACACAATATTGAGTATCAATAAATGTATCATAATGTACAGTAATATCACATGACGTATACATATATAGCTATAAACGTTTAATAGAGAAAAATAAAATAAAACAATTAGAAATTATAACAAAATCATGAATGTTATAAACCCTAGCACTGGATTACATTAAAAATAATAACACATTGCGTGGGAGATAAAAAGTATTTTTCATCGTAATATCATTATGTAAAACATTGTAGAAAACTACTTCGCATAAAGGACTTATAATAAGTAAATACTAACAAAACAGAGGTATACAAATAGTAAATGAGCACAAATTATTTTGATTGATCGTATTACAAGATCTACATTATAAATCACAAATTGAAGCACATGTCAACTCATAACATTAACACATAGGGTTATTTAGTGTATTCATATAGCTTGTTGACATATAGTTAGAAATTGAAATAATTACACTACCTATAACTAGTCGTGCAACATATTGGAAGACTTGTCTGTTTGTTTCATACATGTTCTGTTACCTTTACCTACATTGTATATGTCATTTGACAATAATTATGAGCAGAAGAAAATGTGACAGATAGAGTAAAAAACACTTTCGTAAGATTTTGTTTCATAGCAAAATGTTAGCTACCTATAGCTACACTCACTGTTGTTTGCTAAACTCGAGGCAAGAAAGGTTCTACATGCATAGCTGTATATAGGTCAAAGAAAAAATGTCTAAACGAATATGAACATTTACTGCCGCAGTCATTTCGGCCATGTAGGACATGTAAAATGATTTTACTGTCATCAGTTTTTTCTGTCATTAATATTGGACTATTACAACCAACATGTTATATATCTAATGTTGAGAGTGTATCTTTTGATGTAATGATAAGATTTTCAACCATTTGATACTTTGGTCTAAAGTGAAGTATCTATTTTGTGAACGTCTTTTCCTAGTGTTGTTTGGTTCTTAATTAATCTCTACTGTCGAAGTGCCGTACAACAACAAATACATAAAAAAAAAACATCAAAAACGTCCGAATTCATAGGATCCAAAAGATAAAAATCGATGTCTACATTTTGTAACGGGTTGGAAATGTTATGTTTGCGGTATATATTATTATTTACGATACTAGGTTTATATATATTTTTGTGGTTTTCTTTAAGCTCCCACAGCTTTGACCGTCAGCTTTGAAAGTTTAAAGACCACAAAAATATATACTTGGTTTAGGGCCTCGAATCCAAGATCTGATAAAATTCTCCAGTGTATCAACTGCTTTAAATGTATGCAATACCACTAATTTAACAATCTATCATCAACATGAATGGTGTTAAAGTCATTCAAAATCGTCAATCTATTTTACGTAACATTTTCCAGATCTATTGCCGACAATATGGATAATTACGAATTTGACAGCGAATGAAAGGATAACAGATTATAAATGGAAAACAAAATCTTCATTTTCTTTTTCTAAAGGTGAGTTATATATATATAATGCATATTCTTCTTTAAGAAATGGGATATGCGTTAGCTTTATATGTTAAATCATTAATGTCACGATAACAAACAGTTTATTGTCTAAAACGTGTACTCACAAGGCATATTACAACACAGCACCTACATATAAATATTTATAAATTTAACATGGCCATATAGTACATGTATATGTTTATATAATATGGCCAGTGTATTATCTATTAACGTGTACGTTGAGTGCGTTTTTGATGAATGTTAGTGAATCTGAGTGTAATCAAGCACATGCTTTGAATTTTACTCATCCTCTTTGGGATGTAATTTAACAACACTTTGAATGGATCCGGGTTTACTCGATATGTATTTCCCATAGTGAGAGGAATTCTTTTGATGAATGTCGATGATTCTTTGTGTGTGTGTCATTATTTCGTGTCACATGGTTTTGTTTTGAGTGTTATCATTGTTTCCAGTACGGTCATTGTTTCGTGTGTGGTCATTGTTTCGTGTGTGGTCATTGTTTCGTGTATGGTCATTGTTTCGTGTATGGTCATTGTTTCCAGTACGGCCATTGTTTCGTGTGTGGTCATTGTTTCGTGTATGGTCATTGTTACGTGTTTATCGTGTATGGTCATTATTTCGTGTGTGGTCATTGTTTCGTGTGATGTGGTTGTTTCGTGTATGGTCATTGTTTCGTGTATAGTCATTGTTTCGTGTTTATCGTGTATGGTCATTGTTTCGTGTATAGTCATTGTTACGTGTTTATCGTGTATGGTCATTGTTTCGTGTGTGGTCATTGTTTCGTGTATGGTCATTGTTTCGTGTTTATCGTGTATGGTCATTGTTTCGTGTATAGTCATTGTTACGTGTTTATCGTGTATGGTCATTGTTTCGTGTGTGGTCATTGTTTCGTGTGTGGTCATTGTTTCGTGTATAGTCATTTTCGTGTATGGTCATTATTTCGTGTGTGGTCATTGTTTCGTGTGATGTGGTTTCGTGTATTGTCATTGTTTCATGTGATGTGGTTTCGTGTATGGTTACTCTTTTGGGTGTAGTCATGCATTGTTTCGTGTGTGGTCATTGTTTCGTGTGGTAATTGTTTCATTTGTGGCCATTGCTTTGTTTATAGTTATTGTTTTGTGTATATCGTGTGTGGTCATTGTTTCGAGTTAGTCATTGTTTCGTGTGTGGTTTCATGTATGGCTGCTGTTTTGGGTGTGGTCATTGTTTCATAAAAAGGAATATAACTGACAATAAATAAAAATGTTTTGTTGACCAGCTTTTAACAATAAGATATTCTTAATATGTACATTTAATGTACACTAATAATATATAACACAAAAGCAACAACAATACTGAAACAAAAGATATAAATATGTTTGGTTTTCAACCCAATTGTTCAACCTATTATTAACATGAAGACATTAAATATGACTTACAATATATAATAATAAACATTTTCACCATGATACATCAAAGCATGTATATCACATGTGTATGTGTCAATAACAAACTTCAGAGCAGCCAAGAACTAGCCACATGTTCTGGCAGCAGCTGGACTGGGACTTTGTTCACCTGCATGTCTGAATAAATTACCAGATTCAAAATTTTAGAAATATGTTAATATTTTGGTGAATATTATTGTTTTAAAATCCCACAACCAACTAAATCATGAAACAATCGTCAGTTATAACTTTTACTCAAACATATTCAATTGGGACTCCTATGAATACTGTTGTAGAATTAGATTTGACCCTACATTTGTACATGCATTAATCACAACTTTCTATTCAAAGCTTACTGAGGTCTTTTGATGGCCACTGTCCATCTTTGTTACTCTAGTGTTTGATGCTGGAAGGAGTGATGCAAATATGCAGTAGTCTGCTATAGATGCTATGAATAAAGTTTTCTTAAGATTTGGTATAGGTTATATAATAAAATTATTTCCAAATTAAAACACCGATATTCTTGCATCCAATAAAATGTGGCTTAAACAATAGAAATGCAAAAAAAAACCCCAAAAAACAAAAACCAAAAAAAACCCCCAAAAAAACCACGTGGATTTCTATAGTGAGACAAGCATGATGATCATCGTTACTCACAATACTCGACTGTTTTATATCACAAATAGCTAAATAATACCATACAGTTAGCAAAATAGTTATACAGAATATCACTGAATTGGCTGGTGTCTAATGTTTGACTAGAATCACACAATTGAGTCAAGACCTCATAATTGTTTGGAATTTCAGTCGATAATTAATCCCTCACATTCCACAAAAAAAAATCTGTTTAGAATTTCAGTCGATAATTAATTTCTCACATTCCACAAAAAAATGAATCTGTTGAATAGTGCCGGATATTTGACTACAGAAGATTTTCACATCTGTCTGTATTTTCATATTTGACAGACTGGTATCTAATCTACGATTAAAATCTCCCTTGGATTGTGTTTCATAATTAACTGGTTGGTATCTCATTTATGACTAGAATCTCACATTTGACTAGTTTCACGGATACTGGGTGGTATCTTATTTATGACTAGAATCTCACATTTGACTAGTTTCACGGATACTGGGTGGTATCTTATTTATGACTAGAATCTCACATTTGACTAGTTTCATGGATACTGGTTGGTATCTCATTTATGACTAGAATCTCACATTTGACTAGTTTCACGGATACTGGGTGGTATCTCATTTATGACTAGAATCTCACATTTGACTAGTTTCACGGATACTGGGTGGTATCTTATTTATGACTAGAATCTCACATTTGACTAGTTTCATGGATACTGGTTGGTATCTCATTTATGACTAGAATCTCACATTTTACTAGTTTCAAGGATAACTGGCTGCTGGTATTGTGCCTATGACTAGATCTGTGGTTATTACTGTAATTTATCACATATCACTATCAAAAATGTTTCTGTGACTCAGCAATGTTACACAATTAGTTTTAACCTTATCTTAATGACAATCTGCAAAAACATGTCAATTGAAAGAATAATTATCGTTTTCCCCACAAAAACATCATTTTTAGGGTTCTGTAACATAGTTCCAATTGCCTTTTTAATGAACAAAATAAAACAAACTGTATCAAAAATTTAAAATATCGCTTAATCAATAACTGTGTATAAAAATGTAAAACCATAAACAATATCAGAACACCGACGAACGCATCAAACTATTTCAAGGAGGATACCTACAACAATCATTAGGCCAAAATAAAAATATATTTGGTTTGGCGTAACACGCCCGACCCAGAAAAAATATGCCTACTCAGAAAATTTTATTGTGAAAAATCAAACTTTTTATTTTTTTATTTAATGACTTCACAGTTCCGGATATTTATGTCTAGAAGTTGCTCTACAAGTTTAAAAACATGTCTTGCAAACCCAAATTAACTTGGTGTGTGTTTCTTATGTTTAAAATCACAAAATAAATAATGGTTTCCAAACAGTTTATATCCTGGTTTGTTTTTGTATTGAAGGTTGAAAACTTGTTTTCAGAACTGAATAAAAATAAAGTTCAGCACGACCTCCCTACATATATGCAAAATCCCCTGGTCGGGTTACAGCAAACCAAGATATTTTAAAGATGGCCTTAGCTTATATGTGAACAAAGTAATATTTTATATAGTTATATTTTCTGATGGTTTATTTTTATGGCATTGAACATATATTTACTTATTGCAGTGGTTGCACGAAATGAATTTTTGTTTTCTTTTGTTGTGCAATTATTCAAAATAAATTAATAAAAAATATTGAATAAATACAAAAGTGTAGATCTGTAAATTATGTTAACAAATACTTGGCACAAACTCCCAACCAATGTCCCATATTCTAATACAGAGTTTACACAATTGCTAAGAAAATGCACATCACTAGTCTTATTAAAATAATCTAATTAATTTATTATGATAAAAATGAGATCTCTTACTTCTCTATAATAAACTACAGTGAAGATGTTGACAATATTGCATCATGGGTAATATTCTGGGTAACATCTTATTTGCTGTAGTTTATTAACATCAAACGTACATATTCAAGTGATAATCTCATTTCAGTGTTGACAGCATTCCACTAACATTTTTTTTAAAGAATTGGTCCTGTTAAATTGAGATTTTTGCCAAATATATAAAATTACATATATAAACAACCTCAGGATTTCAAATCTGCAGCAGTTAGCAGGAAATATACCATGATGCAATATCTATTGTCTCACAAACAGTATCAAGGATAATTAAAACATACACGTAAAGTGTTGTAGTGGAACAGGATGATAAAAGAAATATAATATGTATAAGAAAAGCTCCTATATCATTTACTAGAAATTCAATTGAGACCTGGTCAGGAACATAAAAAGTGCAAATATCTGATTGAAATATAGATTAAAAAGAAAAAAAAATATATATATAAATTTTTTTTTTTTTTTAAATATATAGTTTCACCTACTGATGCACACAAATGTTGAAAACTTGATCATATCCTTATTTTGACACCACTGCAAGCTTCTTCTAGATGTGTATTTTCATATATATTAAAATGTCAGTGTGGCACAGTAAGATAAATAAATACATTGTATTCAGCAATAGTATTTTTTTTTTAATTTTATTACTCCAGTTTCAACAATTGAGAACTTTTCCAAGCTTTCAATACTGATGTCAATTTAATACAAATTAAAACATGGTTCTATACAATAGGACATATAGTATATCCATAAACTTGTATAGTATCTTAAGAACTTATCATACATTTCACTTCAGCTATATGGCAATTTGTACTTGTATTGTGTATTATCAAGCAATAACCCTGTGCTTGGTCATAAGCCAAGTTATATTTATTGCAGATAAATGTACAGAGAACAAGAGGCCCATGGGCCTTAACGGTCACCTGAGATTTGAAATATTTCAGTTTATTTAATTGACCCTTTTTGCCCCCCCCCCCCCCCCCCCCCAATCAGCCCCTAGGGGTCAGTCAGGGCCAACATAATGCATATTATCAAACTTTCATTCCATGCTGAAAATGTTAACCAGAATGAATTCCAATAGAAATCAAAACAAATCAGTCAAAAATGTGATTTCCCTATATAAACTATAGTAAAATTTACCCCCTCCCCAGGGGCAAACTTGTGACCCCAGGGTCATGAAATTTAAAATTTCAATAAAGCACCATAAGACCCTTCAAACTATAAAGAGTATTTGATTCCACCTTATTTCAGTCTTGAGAAGAAGATTTTTGAAATTTCAGTCAATTTGAACCTTTTTAGCCCCGTCCATCAGCCCCGGGGGGGTCAGTCAGGGCCAACATGTGCATGCCATCAAACTGTCATCCCACGCTGACAATGTTTACAAAATTAGAATGAATTCCAAAACCAATAAAAGTCAAAAATGTTATTTCCCTATATAAACTATAGTAAAGTTTAGCCCCGCCCCAGGGGCAAACTTGAGACCCCAGGGTCATGAAATTCACAATTTTGGTAAAGAACCTTCAAACCCAGCCATCTATGAAGTGTATTTGATTCTATCATATCTGAGAGTAGAGAAGAAGATTTGTGAAATTTCAGTCAATTTGGCCCTTTTTAGCCCCGCCCATCAGCCCCTGGGGGTCAGTCAGGGCCAACAGGTGCATGCCATCAAACTGTCATCCCATGCTGACAATGTTTACAAAATTAGAATGAATTCCAATAGAAACAAAACAAATTAAAGTCAAAAATGTTATTTCCCTATATAAACTATAGTAATGTTTAGCCCCGCCCCAGGGGCAAACTTGAGACCCCAGGGTCATGAAATTCACAATTTTGGTAAAGAACTTTCAAACCCAGCCATCTATGAAGTGTATTTGATTCTATCATATCTGAGAGTAGAGAAGAAGATTTGTGAAATTTCAGTCAATTTGGCCCTTTTTAGCCCCGCCCATCAGCCCCTGGGGGTCAGTCAGGGCCAACATGTGCATGCCATCAAACTGTCATCCCATGCTGACAATGTTTGCAAAATTAGAATGAATTCCAATAGAAATAAAACAAATTAAAGTCAAAAATGTGATTTCCCTATATAAACTATTGTAAAGTTTAGCCCCTCCCCAGGGGCAAACGTGAAACCCCTGGGTCATGAAATTTACAATTATGGTAAAACACCTTAAGACCCTTACATCTATGAAGAGTGTTTGATTCCAGCATATCTGAGAGTAGAGAAGAAGATTTTTGAAGTTTTAGTCAATTTGACCCTTTTTGGCCCCGCCCCTCAGGCCCCGTGGGGGTGGGGACCATATAATTTACAATTTTGGTTGACCTTTAGCCATAGAAGCTTCCTGCCAAATTTCATAGAATTTGGTTTGTGGGTTTTGGAGAAGAAGTCGAAAATGTAAATTGTTTACGGACGCACGACGGACGACGGACGACGGACGACGACGGACAAAAGGGGATTAGAATAGGTCACTTGAGACTTTGTCTCAGGTGACCTAAAAACTGTACTTACAAACAAATAAATAAATACTACAGTGTACCCTGGGTATATTGCATTTCAGACCTATGCACTACAGTTTGAGATGGAGGTAATCACCAGACAGCTGTTTCTCTGTGTCCATTTATAACAATCAACCTTGTCTGCAGTGGAACTGTTAGTTCTTATTTCATTATCAGTTAAACATCCTAAACAACACACAATCACATTGTTTACAAACATTTTGATGTCCTTTTAATGTGGGTCAGCAGAAAAAAAGTAATATAAATAAGCGAGACATGTCTCTTTCTTTTGAAGAAAGGGAATCATCATTATCATTTCCCAGGGAAGCACTTTGATATGGGAACATTTCAATAAAGTCCATGGCTTAAGATTAAGTTAAATTAAGGCAAGTTCTATAAACGTATCTATTTTAGCGTACTCAAATTATAGTGCATCACCGAATTTAAACAGATAAGCACAATGATGAATTAGCACAAGCAAAAATGCTTGCCATAGAAAACAATGTAAAGAAGGTATAATTAGTGCAATCATCAATTCCCTCTGCGTGAAAAGCTCTAAAATAATATTACCACTAAAATATGTAAGTTTACAGTATATACATTGACATTGTATGTTTTATTAATTTTATAATTACCGGTATTACTATGACAAAATCACAAGTTATGCTAACTTTCCAAATAAACTTACTTTAGCACCTTACTCTACAACAAAATATATGAAGACTTTAGCAGAAAAGAAAATTGTAAAATGGTAGCAGTGATTTGAAATGTTATTTAAGATCTGTTTTTACTAATTAGACTGTTCAGAATTTATCGGGAATTTCTCAGCAATTGTCAAAATTTTTATTTTAACCTTTGACATCAAATATTATATAACTTGCTACTTCCATCAAGGTACTTCTTTTTCCTAATAACTTTCAACTTTTGACCAAAACAGTCCTTCAACTGGCAAGAACAATGCATTATTAAGGAGAAAATAGTCCAGAAAATTAAGTCTTCACCTAGCAAATACGTAGTAATTATTTGAGGGTGCATTTTTATGCATTTTTTAACTTAAAAACCTGGTTCTAATTCATATTTTCAATCAAATTTTCTTGTTCTAATTTTCATTTTTTGTTAATCTCATCTCAATGTACCCAATCAATTAGCAAACATGTATTTTTAATTATATCTCTTTTATATAATATTCAATCATTAATTGTTTCAAAATTAAAAATCATGCCTTTTACTTCATAATTTGACTAAAAATTCTGAAAAGAATCATATAATCTTTCAAATAGCTGCTTAAATGAGCGTTTCATCAATATATATTTACTTTTTGATACAGATATACAAAATCACACGTAGTCTGCATTTGAATCGTGGTAGCTCCAGGTGTTTTTCTTTTTTATATTTTGCGATCTTTTTATGTGATTCCATCAATCTTCAAGTATATATGCAAAAAATTAGCTACTCTGCAGTATTTTGAATATCAAATGGCTATTTGTTTGAATATATCAGATGGGGGGTGGAGATTGCAGGAAAACACTTAATATATAAATGATTTGGCCTTACAAGTTGTTGGTCATTCTATAAGGAAGAACTCTTCGTCCAAGTGTGTGCCGGTATCATCCCCTGACCCATGGTCAGCATGGCTAGAGAAGTGGTCAATTGGAAACGATTCTGATCTTACAGCTCGAGATCTGCAAAATAATGACATTTTAAGCAACTTTCTGAACAATTCCAACACAAAACCTAAAAACAAGCATGCTGGATATTATGCTTAAGCAATACATGTACCTTACCCACCCATCCCAAAAATAGTAACAGTGACCTTGACCTTGACCCAAAAAAAACCTGCAACTCAAACTTGATCTGTAGCTACTCATATTGATGTTACATACCAACTTTACCTAACTGACCTTGAAGTATTGCCGAGAAACGTGTGGAAAGCTGAGCTGACAGACATGCAGACAGATGGAAAGACAAACGGACGGGAAGAAAACTTGGTTTCATTTAAAGTAATTATCTGAACAAACCAATAATACAATAGAAATAATACCAGGACTATCATACAGGTAATTACCAAGGTAAGGCCATATCAACTTACTTTGAACAATGGCCTGGCCAGTAGATCTGTTTATCACCAAAGCTAAAACTTTCATCTCCGATCAACTCTTTGGCCCAGAGAAGATTGTTGTAGGGGGGTAGTGTGCCGCCAAGTTCTGCAGGCAGGACCTCTTTGTGGATATGAACGTGTAGTGTGCCCAAGTTTATGCCATGCATATGAATCTGTAATCACAATGATGTACAATAATTATCCTTTGTGGAGGTCATCGAGATGTTTATCAACCTGACAAAGATAACCGTTTCCAATTTTTCAAGTTCCATTTATAGCAATTTGCATTTCAATTTGTTTGTTTAAACTCAATATGATCCTTCAAAGACAAAAGAGTTGAAAACAGTGGTATTGTTTTAGCGAGACAGTATATATCTCATTGGGATATATACTACCTAATCTTGCTTTAGATTTATCAATGTCATTTTAAAGATGAAATTGCTGGTTATTGTAAATTTTATACTACATTGTATATCATGCTAGGCCACTTTCTTACAAAGTCAAATGGTAGGGCAATGGACAAAAAATGTTGAGAATGAAATTGCTACACGTGTTGCATATTGAGAAATTATAAATTCTATGGATTTTCATCATCCTTGCATGAGTTTTTGTTTTGTCTTGGTTTGGGGCTTTAGCATACAAGCAATGGTAAGTAAATTAAATCAAAATGTTTCAGAGCATTTTCTAGTCAAAAGATTGTCTACAATTTAAGAGATTACAATTATTATCACAATTATTTTCAGTAGCAACCAACCTTGTCTTTGCTTTTCTCCTTGAGGAAAGGTTTCAGCATCTTGAAGACAGCTTCAATGTACCAAGGCTGATTAACAAAGTGAATGGCTCCAAACCGTGCCGGAAAACAGTCCTATAAAGTTACCAAATGTTAATATTGCAGAAACACTGCAAGATATGAATTCCAATGAATAATGATCAATGCTAGAACTTCAAATATATTTTTGTTTGATTGCTAGGTTAACTGCCTCCTGAACACTTCCGAGTCATTTTGAGATGGAGTGGGGTGCACTTGTACTAGTAGTAGCTGGTAGCTACTTCACTAAACAACATACATGTACAAGAGGCTGTCACATTATCGCAAGCAATTGGGTAGAGTGTCTTGGGCAAGGGCACAACCACAACAGCACAGTTATGTGTCCTCAGCTTCCTGAGAAACACAAACCATAACAAACAGAGGTCAGACCACACACTTCAAATCTTCATTTCAGTTCCATTGATCTGATGCTCAATGCGAAAAAGTGGTTGATAAATGGAAATATTTCCGAATAATTTAACCTTGCTTGTAACAAGCACTTTAATTGGCTTTAAAAGTGTATGTTATCAGCCAAACTAACATACTCAAGAATTCTGCAGAAGTGGATGTGTCGCCTGCACAGAAAGTTAAGCGATTACAGGAGTTATTGCACAGAAACAGATTTTCTATTTATAGTAAGTGACCTTGACCTTTGACCAATTAAAAAAAAAACATGCATTTTGCATGGAAAACCTGCATGAAAATTGAGTTTGATGGCCGCCAAGGCACAATTTTCTGTTTTTAGTAACAGTGACCTTGACATTTGACCTTTACACCTGAAAAGCAATCCCAAGGAAGTCTAAAAATGGAGAGTAAAGGTCACCTTACTAGGTCAGACTATCGTTAATTTCCCTTTAGCCTAATGGTAGGGTGTTTGCCTTGATAGCGACAGGTTGCTAGTTCGAAGCTTGGTAAGGAAGATCTGCAGGAAGTTTGAGTTTAATTATGAGAAGAGATCTTGAGTTTTCTATTTTAAGTATTAGTGACCTTGACCTTCTGACCTGAAAAGCAATGCCAAGCAAGCACTTTTCTTAGAAAGATCTGCATGAAGTTTGAGTTTGATTAGCCGAAGGGAAATTGAGTTATCATACTGACACAATTTTTTAATTTTTAGTACTAAGTGACCTTGATCATGGACTTTTGGATCTGAAAAGCTATCCCAAGCAAGCATTTTAGGTAAAGAAGATCTGCATTAAGTTTGAGTTTGGTCGGCCAAAAGGAACTTGAGTTATCGCACGGAAACCTCTGTGTGGATACTGCCAAAGCCAACACTAACATAGTTATACTTTTATGTCACTTACTTTTGCAGGCAACACAAAAATGTTGTTGCTGTTTGTAATGCTGCTTACACAGTGGCATAATAATTTCTAAGAGAAAAGAGTTTTAATATCAATAAAAGTCAGATTTCCAAAAGGGATTGTGTAAAGTAAATTAAATTAAAAAGATTAACTTCAAAATAATTCTTCTGTTATGGAGCTTTACAGTTTATTCAGAGTACACTCCAGTATTTTGTGTTTTTATTGTCAAAACATAAAAAACATATTCAACAAAACACATGAGAAATCAAGGTATACCTAACAGAATGATTCTGAATAATTGTTTATGCATCAATGGATATTTTAATATTAATCAGAACAATTTGATACTTACTGACGCTTATATTGCCAACCACAAAGAATAAATGGTGATCGTAACCTTTTACACTAAATATTATATTCAGGAAATTACCTGTAGCCCTTCAATCATCAACTTGAGAACTTTTGGACTGAGCCACGTTGACTGTTTGAATGTGAACTGACTCCAGTCGACAATGACAACAAATCCATTAATCTGTGCCTCATCATCATCAATCAACTTTTCCAGTGTCAGTAATATTGCCCGATATATTGATGCAAGACCATATCTATTATTGTCCCAATTTGCCGAGTACAGAACGATAATTTTACGTCCAAAGTGGTCAAGGTTTGGTAAGACTCCTGGGAGCCCATCATACAAGGCATCCTTAATTCCCGGTTCTGAAGCTTGAAACTTCTTAAAAAGATTTGTGTTGTCTTGGCGAAATTCAAAGTAACGGGCGAACAGTTTGAATGCCTCAAATGTGTCGTATTTTCGAGCTCGAAGGAATCTAGTGACAAATGATTCATCTGTTCTCAGGAAAGCTAAATGAAAGAAGATATAGATTAATGTATATCATAAATTTGTGGACATAACTTATTCTTCATTACTAACAGATCAAGTTTTCTTTCCTTGTAATCAATGTAAAAAAAACATTTTTTTTTATCACATAAATAGATATTAAACAATATGTCCTAAATCTAAATCTAATTTATCAAGTTTAATTATTGAATTCAGTTTCTGAAATTTTAATTATCAGTACAATGCTTATATACATATTGAAAATACACTTAACAATAATATATCTGCAAATACAGCAAATAAGCCCACCTCCCTCCCCCTCTCTTAAGTCAAGTCTACACCTACTAATATCTGGCCTTGTGACCATTTGATCAGTTACTGCTGTGATGAACTCAGCAAACTTCTCTGGTTCCTCGTTAAGCTCAGTGCGGGCCTTTCTCACGAGCTCCTCGGAGAGTCCCCACCCGTACTCCGCCATATGTGTGGTCATGAGAACGTCATTTAAACCTGTCACATTTTCATCGTCTTGACCTTCAGAATCTGAGAAAAAGAAACATCTACCAGTTAAAATTCTTCACAAAATCTATGTTTAATATACTTAGAAATTTCAATTACTATATACATGTATATATATATTTACAAAAAATTATCTCCCTTCTTTAACTTAGTAAACTCTGACTGCGAATAAATTAGGGTATACGCAGTTAAATAATTCAAGCCCTCAGCGGATTAATAAGTGCGGGAATCGGTAACATAGTTATGAGGTCATCTATATTTGTGACGCAACCGGAATGTCATCTAGATAGCCCCATTTTGAAAGGACTGATCAACGCAAGTTTAGCACTTTCTCCTGTTACCCGATGATCTCTGCACAATAAGCTAACATCAGGTGAGTATTTTGTCAAAACATTAACTGAATATTGCGTCTACACTCAACTATAGCTAGGCTGAAGGGAAAGTCCCACCTGCCTGATCTAATCATATAAGGTGATCTTTTACTTCTTAAACAAAATCGGCACCAAATCAAAGACAATCACAACTGTATCCTGGTCACGGCACCAAATCTGTAATTGGAAGGAGCATTGTAATTTCAGACTTGAACTACAGTGAACCAGCTCTGGTTTGGTTTGATTTACTTGTTTTACACCTCCTTTATATTTGCTAGCATAGGCTTTACATGTAAACGATGTAAGAGACTAAGAGTGCATGTGGCCTGTATCACCCACTGGTGAGATATAGCTGGTGTACTATATATATATATCCATTCAGTATTTTCTCAGAGAGAGCATCCCATGGGTGTGGTATCCAAATTGGATTTGGTTTTCTGTCAGCAACCTTCTTCAGTAGTATGTTGAACACCACAATAGTGACCCTTCTAAGTGAAGATGTAACATCTTAACCTAAATGGAAATTCCCAAAAGTCTGAGCTAGTAAAAACAAGATAACCTAGCTTATATACCCTCTAAATTAACCATATACAGCATATTCAGAGGACTACATATACAGTACTGTACATATGAACTGGACTGGGATGAGCTCTGATGGCCTTGTAGCTCAAATGGTAAGAGCTCCTGTCTAAGATAGAACGAATATTCATACCCTGCCTACACTGCTCTCTGGCAGGGTATGAAGTCCCTCCCATTGCCAACAGTGTAGCAAGCCCCAATGTGATTCACATTGGGCAGTTATTATAGCTATGATGATAATTTTCTCAGATAAAAAACACATGTAAATTGATGATTCTGGTATCTATTATCAATATTCAATCCACAAACCTGCACATTATGTCATTTCTTTCATAATAAATGGTAAAATCAAAAACGAGCAAGACACACGTAGATATCAGTTCAAACATACCGCCATCTTTAATTTGATACAAGTGTAAAAGTCAATTTCCTTATAAGGAAATCAAAATAAATTGATACTAATGAGATTTCCCACGAGATTTCAACAGATAAACAGATTCGGAGTTATATACCTCGGTGAGCAAGGTCAAACATTCTGAAATTGAAAAATTACACAAAGGAAGATGCACTTTCTTCACAACCCTTACAAAAACTGGTTGAATATCTCTGATAATATTTTTTTCATCGTATTAGCTTCATCCATATATGGTTCGCATACCATATTCGGATTAGCATCCTCCGAGAGTTCTTCGAGAAGTATCATGGCAGATTATGCGGAGACAACTCCAAGTAGTATAATATTGGAATGTGCAAATTAAAGATTTCCAGATGTGACGGCATAAGGCTAATACATTGCTGAAATTGCATTAGAAATATCTAATTATCCTTAATATTACTCCAAAGTTACATGACATCTGCTATTTGTAGCATTTTCGAGGTTCATTGCTTTGCAACACTATCGTCAATGGAAGGGAATCGTAGCTCTGATGACGACCATCTGTCAGAAATTGTCCGTCCGTTGTCCAGAGCTACTGTAGCGGAACTGGACCGGGTCGATCATCGGCGACCAGGTAGCTCAATCGGTAGAGCATCCGGCTAGTGTTCGGAGGTCCCAGGTTCGAACCCCGGGCTGGCCGTGCATTTTTCCACTCCTATGTATGTTATCTCAGCTACCGTCTAGAGTTTGGAGGTCCCAGGTTTGAGTCCTAGTCTGGTCGTTGCATTTGTTCTCTCTTGTTACACCAGAGACATATATACAGATCTGTATATATGTCTCTGGTTACACATATATTTGGTATCTGGTATATTCAAGATTCAAGATTTTAAAACACAATGTTCAACGATAATGTTACACCCATGAACATACATGTACATTTGTAAGTAAATTAGCAAAAAAAAAAAAAAAAAAAGTAACAAAATACATGTGAATAAAACAGCATAGTGAGGAAATAAGGACAAGTGTTTATTTTAACTAAAATGAAAGAACTGATTTTTGCTTCAGTCAGAATAAAATCTCAGGTGCCTCCAGATCACGATATGAAAACATGATACCACACGTTCTATTGCTATATAATTACTACTCATACATCATTTCCTACTATATCATTAATATAGTAGTAGAGGATATGTTGTTATTGTTTCTACACAGTGTCTAGGTATTAGAACCCGGGCACCTGTGAATGAAATTAAAGATGAAAGAAAACGGCCGGAGCCGGGACGTTTGAGAAAATTACATTCAGCATCAGCAGCCGAAGTATCTCAATACACAGCTAATACAGTAAACACACTAATGACAAAAGTATTCAAAACAAATCATAAAACAAAATAAAAATAGCGAAATGAAAGAAACCTGAACAAAAACTGCATCGATTCGATCGCTACCCTTCATCATCTTTGCTTCATCCAAGTGATGACAAACCCGATAGCCCACATAAGAATTTACGCATTGTTTCACTTCAGTTAAATTCAAGAAACTCTCTAGAACTTTTCTATCAAGATAGATTATTTTTCGTTTAATGGACATGCATTTTTTAATCATCTGCATTAAGTAAAATATCATATTAAAATAATACAAAATGTTATCAGACGATTTTTAGATAACTTCCGGTAAAATCAGGTGCATTCGATTAGATTCATTTCAATGGCTTAGGTGTCTTTAAAAAATGTACTCTTTAAATTTAGATCCCCGGATCAAAATTAAATCAAATGAAAACGTCGGTACAGGGTAAAACAAAATAATATTAGCGATTGAAACCGACACATAAAAGACATTCACAATTACATTATAAATGAAAACACACTTAATACTGTAAATATCATGAAATACATGTAGCTAAAAAAACCTGTGATAAATACGGAGTAATTGTACTCTGTGCTTTGTATTTGTTTTGTCTGCATGTGTACGTTGCATTGACATTTAGGCCCCTACCAGCTGTCCAGGAGTGTTTTAGATTGTGTAAGTGCGCACGTGGTTGTTGTTCTGAAGTAGGGCATTCCAGATTATTGGGTACTACTGATCGAAATGAGCGCATCATAATCCCCTAAAATAAGTGATTCAAAAATTGAAATCTTTGGAAGTTTTTTTTTATTGATGGAATCGTCGTGATCACCATCAACTGAGTCTTAGATCAGGTTTTGGACTGGTGACGTTTTGGAGGGGGAGGTGGAGGGAACACATGATATCAAGTCGTTGTGGTTTGCATGATAATTAACAAATCCACAGATACTTGGTAACTTGGGGTAAGAAATTATATATTGTATATATATACTATGTAGCCTAATGATACGAGGATATATAGTATATATTTACAATATATAATTTCTTACCCCAAGTACATGTACCTGTGAACAAATCTTGACAAAATATTGCTCGCAAGAAAATACAATATGTGTGTACCAACTTTATTTTTTAAACAATAATGAGCTAATGTTATTGATAATGTACAATTTAAGTTTATTCGTTATCATCAAACACATTATATTTATCCGTTGACGTGATTCTAACTAATAATAAGATAATAGACTAGTATAACCATGTAATCACTTGCAAGTTGCAGCGTTGTAAAATACAAATTATTGTCAGATACTGAATTATTTGACAAGGTATTGGAAATAGCCTGAGTTTGAAAATCTTTATTGATTTGCAAGATATCAAAGGGAACAGATGCTGGATCCAAAGATCTGTAAAAAAAAAACCTTATGAATCTCAAGCCAACGCCAATTACAATACCTTGACTTGACCCTCCATGTTTTTTTATATAAATTATTTGATGTAATTCGGTTGAGGAATGGCTATACATAATAGTACAGTAGGCCGATTATTAGACAACATTGTATGTACGGGTACAATAAACATATTACTTCAATTCTACAAACATTACTGTTGCAAATTAATTGAATACCTAGCTGTGATTAATTGATTTGATAAGAAATAACCTTAGCCTCAGAGACAGACTGGGTTCCACATCCCAGCTGGTCACAAAAAAAGTGCTATCATATGACCTGCTGCCAATCCGTTATTATTGATAGGCTAAACAAAATCAATACATACTAGGGTTATACTCAGTAGGAAAAATAATACTACTTTCGTACGATTTCAGCCAACATTTACAATTGATAAACTGATAAATGAAATAGTTCATCAAAGTATTTATGACAGAACATTAAAGCATGAAAAACAGTATTACCATAAAGTAAGCGAAGGATAATAACATGTCTCTTAGTTAATCAGTATTTAATTTCTTAATTCATGCTTTGTAAAGGTACATTTCTCTGATAACATAAGATCTATTAATCTTAACATATTAGATCTAACATAATATTTCCTATACAAAAAAAAAATGAAAGGATTTGTTAGTATAAGGGACAATCCATAAAAATGATATTCTTTTTCAATTTGAGTACAAAAATAACGCATTTCCGGAGGTATTGGAATCGGGCGATGCCATATTCCTGCTTCTATATTTAATCTATGAGAAGATACCCGAAACCTTCTTAATACTTGTACTTTATGCCAGTCTTGTATAAATATATCTCGTACCCTTAATTGGAATAATGATCAAATACATCAATATCTCCAACTCCTTGTTCAAGCCAAACATAACCAATACCATGAGTGCATAATATGTTCTTCACTAGTTTAGCCCAATTTATGGTATGAGAAGTTTCCGGTTGCGTGTAACGCTGTTATATATAGACTTAACCAGTACATTATTTTGGTTATGCACGGTTTTTAACCAATATTTAATAATCTTGGTATATTTGATACATTTTTTTTTATACATGTAGAGGACTTAGTTGGAGATAGATGTAATTCGTCTGTTCTCATGTCTCAATGTATATAAAATATCAATGCATATGTTTATATGCCTTTTTTTCAAGTTTGGGGGGGGGGGGGGGGGGGGGGGTTATGGGTAATATAAATGGTTAACTTGCTATGTTTACAAATATCTGAAACATGTGCCTTATTTTCAGAATCGGTTACTTCAAACAGAGACCTATATTAATTTAGTATATACAGTAGGTCTCTGCTTCTAATGAAATTTTATGTATACAATTCCATTTTGGTTTTGCCTGAGCCGGCTAGACCTAACGTTTTTTGAAGCTATACTCCAATACACACGGGCATAAAAATACAAGCGATTGTAGTCGCCCAGCAATTTACCAAAAAATGATCTTCTAAATATAATTTTCACTAGGACACAATTACTTCCGATGGAACGTGATACTCGGGGACTATATCTTATGGCGCACCGTTTATCCTTTCCAATCGAACGCACCTGTCATTAAACGCACGACAACATATTCGCTCCATGTCACCAACGCTTAGTTTTTTAGAAGGTTTTAGAACACTACACGTGTGTTTATATATTTAACGGAAACGTATAGGCTGTGTTAAGTGCAGGAAGCTATTTGAAGATCAAGAGCACGTCCGGAATAGATTAAAACGTTGGCATACACAGGTAGGCATAAACCACAGGAACGTACTCGATTATCGATAACAAACTTAACATGTCAAGTGTCCTATGAAAAAAACCAACAGAAATATACCTTATTACCTAGGTATTTCTGGCTGGTTTTAATTCTTTAAATATATAGACATTTCTGATTATCATTTGTCATATAACACTAGATATACCCCATGTGCATAAACAGATGAAAAAATTCATTAACAAAGCGAACAGTATCGTTGGACTGATAAGGAGATCATTTGTATATATAGATAAGATAACATTTAAACAACTATTTAAGGCACTAGTCAGACCCCATCTGGAATACGCAGCAAGTGTCTAGAATCCTTACAAAACAAAAGACATCGAAATAATTGAAAAAGTACAGCGAAGGGCAACAAAACTAATTCCAAGACTAAAGGATCTACCATAGAGTGATAGATTAAAGAGACTAGGCTTCCCTTCATTAGCATACCGCAGACTGCGAGGAGATATCATCAATGTATACAAAATCATGAACAATTTCCATGACGAAAATGTTACAATGGGAATATTTGAGCATGATACAACATCCAGGACCAGAGGTCACTCACAGAAACTAAAGAAAAAACAATGCAAATTAGACATACAATGTACGTAAATACTCCTTTGGCGGCTTGACTTTTTACTCAAATACACTCAAATATACTCAAATACACTCAAATATACTCAAATACACATAAAATATACTCAAATACACAAAAATAGACTCAAATACAAATGTATTTCACACACATAACCTTATTTTGTGCGTAATATGGTCGTTAATATACGATCTTGGTGATTCTTACGAACTATGATACCCGGGTCGGTTGGGATATTTAGGCTTTACCGAAATTGACTTGGAATTATCGAAACGTTGGGAAATGGGGCTTAAATTAGCATTTTTTCAGAGAACAGAGCCAAATATTTGTTCTGAAATGCCCAACTGTATCATATGCAAAACATTAGGGGTTTATTTGACCGAGAAGTAGTTTAAATCAATGTTTTAATCATTCGCGATTCGCGGCCCGATTGTCGTCAGAGTTGAATTACAGAAATGGCCGATAATGGACCCGAAATCGATATTTTCATAAGAGAATGGACTCAATATGGTATTCTTTGGTGTCTATAGAGGTCATATGTAAAATATCTTAGATTAATTTTCACTCGAAGTATTTTGAAATAATTGTCAAAATATCCGATTTACGACCCCATTGCCGTCAGAGTTGATTTGTCGAAATGGTCGATAACGGACCTGAAATCAATATTTTTATGATATAATGGACCCAAAATAGTATTCTTTGGTATGTATAGAGGTCACATGTAAAATATTTTTTATTTATTTTCTCAAGAAGTATTTTAAAATGATAATCAAAA